>NW_027070280.1:0-217196 GCF_002906115.3 Quercus suber
CCCTAAAATACCTCCTGCAAAGATAAGCTAGCACAAAGGATGACCCACCACAATGAGTGCTTAAATAATAGTCCAGCGGTAAATAAGAAAAACGTCTAGCGGCAGATGTTTGGAAAATCAATAAATGTATTTGCATAGTAAAAATTATGCATTTCTTCCATAGTTGGTTAATATAAAAGTGCGCCTGTTATAACAAGTACACAAGAGAAAAAATGGTTTAACAGTGAATATGACAAACCTCCAATGGTAGACGTCTGACAAGTTAATAAGTTTGTTTACATAGTAAAAATCATATGTTTTCCTTATTATTATTAACATAAGGGAAAAATTCCATATTATCCAAAACATTGTGGCTTTCATTATAATAACAATAAACAAGGATTAAAGGCTTTATAATTACAAATAAAAGAGGAAAAAATAGGATGGAATGAAGGAAGAGAGAGATTCCAGCTCAGTGTAGCAAATGTTGAACTAAGATTCTTGGTAAATATATATGTGTAGGGCATGAATGGGGTAGTGTAGGCTATTTTGAGTGAGTGGGCATTTAAGCTTGTGGTGGTGTGATGGAGTTAATGCTGAGGCTAAGGCTTTAATGGATAAAGAGTTGTTTGTGACTGATTAGGATGTACTTATGGGCTGTGAATATGTGAAAAAAGAAGGTGAATGTCTAAACCTAAGTGAGTGTGGGCTAAAGGGAACTTGGGGAAAGCTAAACCATAAGCAAAGTTATAAGAAAATCAGAAATTTCAGAGGGGTTGGTGTGTGTTTTGTGGGTTGGTGTGCTTACCCTTTTATAGTGGTGTTTAGAGAGGTATTAATTAACAAAAGTCCAAAAATGTAGGACTGATCAAAGGAAGAATAGCAAACTTAATTATCCTAGGATTTGGCCATAAATGGAAGATTTGTTTTTGGGGTTGCTTTGCTTCTTTGGGTAATATGATACATGGTGAGTATTTGGGATAATCTTGCATTAAATGCTAAGAATTCTGAGATTGTATTCAGCTAATGGGATTAAAGCAGGTATTAAGGAGGAATCCTAGTGCTGCAACTGAGATTTGGACCTTAGGAAGTAGGATTCAACATCCCAAGCCAGTTGTCAAAGTTTAAGTCCACTTTAGCGGGTTTTGTTGGAGATCCCTTTATGCCTTCTAAACCACATGTTCCCAAATTTTCCACTTTAGGATTCATAGGCTTGGTTCATGAATTAATTACATACTTTTTTTTTTGTAATAAAATAAACTATTTAGTTGAGGATTTCATGAGCTTGGAGGTCTTGGTTATGGCTTCCTTGAGTTGTGAACAAAACTTGGAGAGGAAAGGTATTTATTGTCCATTAGCTTTAGATGTCAGCCTCTGGTACTGTTCACGTTAGAGTTGGCAGTGGGACAGGTGGCCAGCTCTAAATTTGATTTGGGAGCTTAGTTGCTTCTTGAGGTAATCTCCAGCGGAAGGCAATACTGAATGAAGTTCTCCAGCTGGGTTAGTTTGCACACATGGGTTGTTTTGGCTGAGACTTCATGTTGGACTTGGCCATCAGGGCTGAGTACTTTGGTGGGTCTCTGACTTAGTGGCTCTCTCCACTTGGGCCTATCCTTTTGCTTTCTCATTGTGAGTCTTACAAAATGGACAAAACTACCATATATTGCCATGGATTTTTATTCCACATGGGCTTTAGTTGTTAGTAAAAATAATATGAATCCATGAACTTTAATAAATATTTATGATAGGTTTTGGGTATTAATTTCCATGGGCTCTAAATAACAACTTGTATAATTTCTCATAATTTTTGCTATGGATTATTTTTGTAAATGATTTTTTTTTGGGGCTTTTAAATAATGACCTCAAATATTTCTTGAGAATAATATTTACCATGAGTTTTAAATAGAGGTAATATCCATGAGTTTTAAATAAAATATGGTAACAACCACTATAGTGGAATAATGTGATATTCTCATTTTTTTTTTAAATTATAGATATTCATAATAAGGTGAATAATAGATATTAAGAATGTATAAGATAAATAGTGACTATGCGTTCTTATATAAATTCCATAGGCTTGTAATATGGTATAAATAAACAAATGTCATGGATTTAAGATAATCATAACTTTCCATGGGCTTTTATAAGATGATTCTTATGAGTTGAGAATAGATAATTGCTATAAATTCCATGAGCTTGTAATATTATAGTAATAGGTTTAAGAACTTAAAGTATTGTTCATTATTGGACTTTTAAGTAAAATAATTATGATATAGTATTTTGCCAAGTATTAATAACCTTGAGCTTTTGATAAAATAATGCGAAGTAGATAGCTTGAGCTTTTAATAATGTCAACGTAAATTGGGCTTTTGATATTGCCAATGAAAATTGAGTTTTTGATGTTGTCAATGAGAATTGGGCTTGGTTTTTTGATGTTGCCAGTAAGAACTGAGTTTTTGTTGTTGCCAATGAGAATTGAGTTTTTGATGTTGCTAGCAAGAACTGGGCTTTTGATGTTGCCAATGAAAATTAGGCTTTTTGATGTTGTCAGTGAGAACTGGGTTTTTGATAAATAAATTGCCATGGGTTTAAACTATGGACTTTGACTATGGCTTTGAATTTCATGGATAAAATTGTGTTGCCATGGACTTGAATCATGGGCTTTTCAAATATTACTAAGTATAAGTATTCTTGGCCTTTAAATAGAATGGGATGTGTGTATTGAGCTCATAGGGCCGATTTTGGGCTTAACTAAATAATAATAATAATAAAATTTGTTAAGATATGAGTTTTTTGTGATAGTTTATATCATGACTCAATTTAGATAATAAAATATGAAATATTTGTGGTTAACATAATAATAGGGCAACAAATATTTTGTAAAAGCCCAATAACTTCTTAGTGGTGTTTGAAATTAAATAGGTGATACTTAAATAATATCAGATGTAAAAAAAAATGTACCATAATAACCAACAACCAAAACCACAGCTCAAGATCCTCGCTTGGCCTAAATCTAAGGTCATTATTTCCCATTCACCTACTATGTTCTGCTCTGATCCCTCCAAATAATAGTTCATAATATTTTGTATTAATCTTTTTAGACCAAAGCTTGTTAGAAGTTTGAACTTGTAGGACAATTTGACTTTACTAATGTTAGAGATATCAAACCCAAATCGTTAAGGCTCAAACTCAATCCTATTTGGTGTGCAAGTAAAGAATTATACTTATACTACAAGTAGGATTAGGCTTGGTAGGAGATAGAGAGTGAAAGCATAAAGGGAACACAATAGAGAATAAGGGGATTTGTAGTTCGGCTTAACAGTCTATGTTCATGGAAGGAAATTCCTAAAGGCTACATTTATATTGTATGCTTAAATCATGCATTACAATAAACCCAAGATGAGTAATTTATAGGAGGCTAAACCCTCCTTAGACTAATCATATATTAACTATAGTTAATATACTTATAGTACACATATAATTCTTTGCTTGGCCGCCAAGTAAGATTGGGCTACTTACAAGTTAGAAGATAACTTAATCCTACTACAATAGTGTTAGTCTACAGTTACTTTGCCCATAAATATTCTGTATTATACAGCTTTACATACACACCTCAATTCAAATTCGCTTTCTTTTCACATGTTGACTTTTCATTTCAAACTCTACAGTGTATTGATATATTTGGATGTTCGAGAGTAACTACTTGGGATTGCTACAATCAGTCGTGGGAACGCATTTGATTCCATATGGTGCGAGGCAGAGGATGGACTGCCATAAAGTCGCTGCACTAATCCTTCTTGTATTTTTCCCACCACGCCACCACTCTGAAGTTGACATGACCGGATGACCCCCATTCATTACCATGTTGAAAGTTCATGAAATAATTCTTGTAAAATTCCAGGTTCACAGTCCTTTGTAAATTTTTTTAAAAAGAATCCACAGAAGTTTCTAGTTCTACACACGTTCTTGTACGAGCACCAGAGCATGATGGTGAATGAAATTTCCTCAACTGTCTAACACGGTATCAAGAATAATTAGAAGTAATGATAGGGATACAAAAATGTTATCAAATTTTGTTCACAACAGTCAGATTTTTTATAAGAACAAATTACAACATGTCACCTCAATAATTAAGAAAAAGTATACTAACATGTTTGAGCTTATATCCTGTTTCATACCAAGTCTTTAGATTTTTAATTTTGTCAATTGAATTCTCAAACTTATGAAATTGTATCAATTTGAAACGCACTTTCGTTTTTGTTATTCATTCATGTTATTCTGAATAATAATGAAGAATAGAAAAACAAAAAATTCTTGATAAAACTTTGAGTTTCACTTGGTAAATCAACATTGATTTCATAGTGATCACATTTTCAGTATAAGCAAAACTTTTGTTCTTTAAGCAGAGCTTCCTCTCTCTAATCTTTCTATTATATGACTAACAAATTAATTTATAAATAAATCCTAGGTAAAATTTAGGGTTTAATTAATGATTTTTACTACCAAGAATAATAAAATAAGTAATGGAGATAGACAGACTTCTTTTGAGAAGAAGATAGACATAGACTTTAAATCAAAATCAATGATTTCATAAATCTAGATATTTAATTAAAAAATAAAAATTTAAGACTAATAAAAACTCTATTTTCCTTTTTATGTAAAATACTAAAATGAGAAATTTTGGATCCTTACAATATTCATTGAATAATTATTAGACCTTCCCCTTTTATTTTCGAATTGACATTCGTGTGACCCAGCCACCATGTCCCACCATGAAAGCTTTGGACATAGATTCTAACATGTGGAAAGTTGTTAGACAATGTGGATTGATTGCTGAAGCTATATCGGCTCAAGGACAACACACAATTATAAACTCATAGACTACTTTGGAAGAAAAGCCAAGATGTGACTTGACGAAACTGGCAAATCAACAGAGTTTAACAGAAAGACCATTTCGTTCTTCTGGCCTGCCTTTCCACATGGTCTCTTTAACTCAGATTCACAACTCACAAGCATCAAATTAAGAAGTCGGTGTGGATCAGAGAATATAGCAGCAAAAGCAACAAATTGAATAAAAACACTTTAGCATTCAACAAAAAAAGAAAAACACTTGAAGGCAATAGAAACTATGGCACCATACCAACCTCTAGGGATGGAACTAGAATTTCATTTTAGTAAGGACCAAGATAAAATAATAATAATAATAAATAAATAAATAAATCACCATTTAAGAATGAGATTTATACAAAGAATCAAGACTAAATTTATGTGCTTTCTCAAAATATATATATATATATATACACACACACATATAAAAAATATAGTGTCTATTCAATGTTAAAAAAAAATATAAATAAAATAAAATAAAAGGCAGTAATTATTTCTTAACACACCTCAACTTAATTATCTATAAAAACATAACTCGACATTCTTTTAAATTATAAAATTTATCTATGATTGATTATGTACTAAATTTCCTAGCAATTTTCATTAACTTAAAAGCTAGGTGATGCCTAAGTCAATATAAACGAAATTCATGTTATCTGAAAGTTTTGCGTTTAGACATTAATATGAATTGCTATTGATTTTTTAACCAATTTTAAATTAACCAAATGATTAATTAATCAAATTTTAATTTGCACGTATCATGGATAAAAACATCAATAACTAAAACTCAACACACACACACACACACAAAGACAATATGTGTTTACAAAGAGAAATTCGAAAGGGACAAAAACTCTCAAGCTTAGCCTAGTTAATGGAATCCATTATGAAGATAATTGCAATACATAACGACTTACAAAACTTCCAATTATACAAAGACAATATACATGTACTCGAGCCTTCAGTTCTTGCTAGCAACAAACATCACATCACCAATCATTTCTCTTTACAGACTCCAAACACAAGTTGAGATGCGGACTACCAATCCGCTATCTTGGACACTTCAAGGCCATGTGAAGATTTGATTGAAGGTCTCTATGGTTTCCAACAACTCACGAACACTCAAGATTGCACAAGGTGTTGGGATGANAAAAAAAAAAAAAAAAAAAAAACTCCATCAAACAAAAACAAAAATGGTGCACTATTCATAACTAATATTCGTTTTCTTCTTTTCATTAGAATGCAAATTTCAATAATTATTACTTTAAAGCACATATATCTTCAATTCTCAACTAGTACATAATCATACAACTGTACTTCTTAAGTTAGTATATAGAAAATTAAAGATGTTTGACTTTTGATTGACTTTTTCAAATTAGGAGACATCAACTTTGAAGGCTTTACAATTTTCACTTCAGCGTTATTTTATTTTATTTTTTTGGTTAATTTATTTTAATTCTTTATTTTTCTGCCCTACTCTTGTTTCTTCTCATTGACTACTTCAATGCCACAAATTGTTCCAACTTAAAATAACCCAAGGTCATCACCAATGACCGATAAACACCACCAATGCCTCCACCACTACAATAGTCACTGTTATCAGCGGAGAGAGGGGGCATTGTAGATATCGATGACACTCATGAATGTCTGCATATAGGAAAGAAAAGCAAGGAATCTAAGCTAAAAACAATAAAAGCATAAATAAAATAGAAGCAAAACAAAAAGAATTTGAACTAAGAACATAGAAATTTCTAGTGTAGGGGTAAGAATAGCTCAAAATATTTTCATAAATTCAAAAAAAAAAAAAATAACAAAACAAAACAAAACAAAACAAAACAAAACAAAGCAAAACATGTAAGTTAAAGTTGAAGTGAACATGAAGGTTGCATTCGAGTTCATAACAGAGTGTCATCTTATATATTTTCTTAAGTAAATGTGGGTGGTTGTCATCTTTTATCTTTTCTTATGCACATGCTTGACAAATGAATTAGTTAAAATAACTTTTTAGATCAAATTTCCAAGATACATATTTGGAAATATAAGAGGCATATATCTACAACATGATTTGTAAACAAATTTATGCGGTTAAAGATCTATGGAGTTAATATTTTTTGCCATTGTAACGCGTGAGATTAAATTAAAAAAAAAAAAAAATACATGTCAACATCTAAGACTAGATTATGTTTTACAATTTCTTTATCCTTGAGGATTGAAATTTTTTGTATCTATCTTGGAAAAAATATAATTAAAATTTTAAATTTATTATACTTCTACACATTACTATAATTATGTATATTTTATTATGTCTGTGCGTATGCATAGGTTACAAGCTAGTATAATTAAAAGATCAATTAATTAATTCTATCCATAAAGTATGTATATTGAATAAAAAAATTTCTAAGAAATTTTCATATTCCTCTCCATGGTAACAATATTTGTGTAAAATCTGTAGATTAGGAATTCTAAAAGCATGGGAGGAAAATCAATATCAGTTCACTAATGATTTTTTTTTTTTTTTTTTAATTTTTTCCTTTCCTTTTTTTGGTATTTGTTGATTTGATCGCGGCATCACACTTATGTAGTTATGTTAACAATTTATGTTTATGGCCGAAGGTTGCTATTTTAAGTGTGAACAATAAACGTTATCCAACTATCATATTCAAATTATTTCATGTTTGGTTTCAAAATAAAAAAATAAAAAATTTATCATCCAAATGGACTCTACCCGATAAAATTCCCTTTACTGCAAGCCTGTAAACATTTTTGTTTATATGGATTGGAGTCGTGATTTGATTATTTATAGTTAGTGGGTGAATGCTTTTTCATTACCATCTTTTGCACGGTGATCAAGTATGTAAAGGGATCAAGTACACCAATGTCAATTATTCCATGGTAGGGAGACTGGTTAGCAAAACATGAAAGCTTGGACGCCTAATTACTAGGTGCTGATTTAGACACCCAACTTTTAATTACAGCCTAATCAATTCTAAGCTTATTACAATTAATGTGAAATTTATGTGATTAACCAATTAACCAAGCACGCTACTATCAATTTGCAAGGATAAACATAATTGAGCAATGCCATAATGCAAAGGGCAATAGGTAAAGAGAGAGCAAACCAAAGATAACACCCAATACTAGAGAACTGGGTGTAAAAATCTCTCTTTGTACCTTGAAGTCGGAAATGATCAACTAGCAAATAAGTTGGATTACATGAATACACAAAGACCCTCTAAGCCCAAGCTACTCAATGTACTCGAGCCCTTCATGCTCTAATTACCAATGGACTTCTCGGAAACTTGTCTTTCAACTAGATTTTCGGATCCTGTAACACTGCCCAGTTGCACCACTAAGCCTCACCAGTTGAAAATGTGGTCCAGCTCCAATGCTTCCCAAATGTCCAAGCAACAAGCAAAAATCTATGTAGAGAAGGTTACAATCTCCTCTCATGGATATGTAATTGTAAATTGGGAGAGGGAAGGAGATGAGGCTATAAAGATTTTTCTCTTAAGGGAATGGGGGTACTCTCTCAAGGTGGGTGTTTTTTATTTATAAAACCCTTAATCTCTGCCAACAATTTTTTGGAAAATGCGGGTATTTATAGAGGAAAAAGAATCCCAACTTATTCTAAAAATATGAACTGTCCAGAGGCACTCACGAGTACTCCAACTCTGATTGAGTTTTGAACTTCCTCAAGTGCTCATCACATAAAAACTTGAGGGTGCTGTAGTCACAACCCACTATATGAGTTCCATTGATTTAGCATGTCTTCTCTAACTCTGAAACTGTAAAGTTGTGATTTACAACTATGTGTTTTGTTGGCTTTTATTCCATGCCAAATTTGATTGTAATTACTATCAATTGTTTATACCCTGTATTTGTTGTGGGAATTGTTGTAAGGGGTGTGTGATAGAGAGTGTGTGAAGACTCAAGCAATTTGGAAGCTGATGGAATCTCGCGGGTATCTCGCGACTAAGCTTCCCGCGAAGTGAAGCATGTGCCCTGCACATGCTGAAATGCGAAGAGTCATGACAGATGGAGACAGCTGT
Source organism: Quercus suber (assembly GCF_002906115.3). Classification (NCBI taxonomy): domain Eukaryota; kingdom Viridiplantae; phylum Streptophyta; class Magnoliopsida; order Fagales; family Fagaceae; genus Quercus; species Quercus suber. Next base: position 8,916 of record NW_027070280.1, read on the forward strand.
CTCTCGTGAGTATCTCGCGGGTAAGGCCTTCCCGCGAGACACCCGCGAGACATGCTGTTCTGCCAGCCTGTACTGACTGACTCACACATTTTGCACCTATCCTATATAAACCCCCATTACCCACAAATAAAATCTCTCTTTGTACCTTGAAGTCGGAAATGAACAACTAGCAAATAAGTTGGATTACATGAATACACAAAGACCCTCTAAGCCAAGCTACTCAATGTACTCGAGCCCTTCATGCTCTAATTACCAATGGACTTCTCGGAAACTTGTCTTTCAACTAGATTTTCGGATCCTGTAACACTGCCCAGTTGCACCACTAAGCCTCACCAGTTGAAAATGTAGTCAAGCTCCAATGCTTCCCAAATGTCCAAGCAACAAGCAAAAATCTATGTGGAGAAGGTTACAATCTCCTCTAATGGATATGTAATTGTAAATTGGGAGAGGGAAGGAGATGAGCCTGTAAAGATTTTTCTCTTAAGGGAATGGGGGTACTCTCTCAAGGTGGGTGTTTTTTATTTATAAAAACCTTAATCTCTGCCAACAATTTTCTAGAAAATGCGGGTATTTATAGAGGAAAAAGAATCCCAACTTATTCTAAAAATATGAACTGTCCAGAGGCACTCACGAGTACTCCAACTCTGATTGAGTTTTGAACTTCCTCAAGTGCTCATCACATAAAAACTTGAGGGTGCTGTAGTCACAACCCACTATATGAGTTCCATTGATTTAGCATGTCTTCTCTAACTCTGAAACCATACACAAAAACTCCACAAAATACAAGAAATTAAAAGCATGAAATTACAATAAATTTGGCACAGAATAATGCCATTAAAACACCTATGGAAATTCACAACTTAACAAAACAGAATTGGTAAAGTCCTTTCCTTTGAGCTTTAAACTCAAATTTGCAATCATGAAAACCTTGAATTAGCTTACCAGTAGGTTCCTTTATCTGAAAATCTCAATATAATAGTGAGATTAATAAAGATTAATGAGTGAAGGATTATAAGGAAAACAAATCAAGAAAATAATAGGGCAAAGATGTCCACAAAACAAAATATAAAGTTCATTAGTATCAAACTTCCACATAATTAAAATATATACATCCTGATTCAATCAAAGTATGCCACAAAAAGGTCTCAGCCAATCAATTGAATATTTTGAGCATAATGGGCATCATTTTTATAGGAACTTGTATGTATATATAATCAAAGCTCTCGTGAGATTAATATTTACTAATAGATTTAATAATCAACAATTCATATCTATTCGTGGAAATAGAATTCCAATACCTTTATTGATATGGCACATTAGTTTTGTTTTTGATTTTTTTTTTTAAATCAAGGCACATAAGTAATAAAAATAAAAAATACTGAGGATTCTAAATCACATTTAGACTAGGCATTTACTTTCCTCAGAAAAATAACAAATAAATAATAAAAAAAATCCTAAAAAGACAAAGCCTCTCAATTCTTTCTTATCATATAAGAAATGGCTAGCGTTAAGGGATTAAGAGATGAAAATTAATATGGAGAGAGAGAGAGAGAGAGAGAGAGAGAGAGAGAGAGAGAGAGAGAGTGCGCTCATTAAACTCTTCAATAAGGGTGTAAAAACGAAAATTCAATAAATGAGCTCTTTAGTGCGTTCCCAAGAGTTTCCATATCAAAATTATTTTTTCACCTATTTATGAACACAAGTATTTTCAATTAGTGATGCCAGTTCCATATATTCATTCTACAACTGAAGAAGACTAACACTTCAAGAATAAGTGTGAATGGAAGGCTACAAACAATTTGTTGTGAAGATTTTTATAGTCGTATTGATGGCATTCTTAGTTTTTATTAGAAGCACACAAGGGCAACCAATATGTTGCTATCGTGACCCATGTTGTTGCAACTCTTGTGGCGGGCCTCACTCTCATCTACACCCAAATTGAAATTTGCAAAAACATATAAAATGTATGAGTAAAGTAACGAATGAAATATGTGAGTAAAGTAAGAATAACATATGAAGTATAGTGCGCTCATTAAACTCTTCAATAAGGGTGTAAAAACGAAAATTCAATAAATGAGCTCTTTAGTGCATTCCCAAGAGTTTCCATATCAAAATTATTTTTTCACCTATTTATGAACACAAGTATTTTCAATTAGTGATGCCAATTCCATATATTCATTCTACAACTGAAGAAGACTAACACTTCAAGAATAAGTGTGAATGGAAGGCTACAAACAATTTGTTGTGAAGATTTTTATAGTCGTATTGATGGCATTCTTAGTTTTTATCAGAAGCACACAGGGGCAACCAATATGTTGCTATCGTGACCCATGTTGCTGCAACTCTTGTGGCGGGCCTCATTCTCATATACACCCCAATTGAAATTTGCAAAAACATATAAAATGTATGAGTAAAGTAACAAATGAAATATGTGAGTAAAGTAAGAATAACATATGAAATATTTAACTTTTGGTTTATTTGCTCTCTCTCTCTCTCTCTCTCTCTCTCTATATATATATATATATAAATCAAAAGCTTAAAGATACTTACATGATAGCATGGTACAAACATGAAACACCCCAATATCAAATTTCCACATGATTATACAATATACATCCTTGTTCTCACTCAAAGTATGCCACAAAAGGTCTTGGTTAATCAATTGAATCTTTTGAGTATAAATAAATCATATGTTGGGCATCACCTGTATAGGAATTAGTAAGCATGTATATGTAATCAAAGCTCTCATGAGATTAATATTTACTAATAGATTGAACAATCAACAATTCCCTTTTATTCTTGCAAATAGAATTTTATACCTTTTTTTATTAAGGCACATTAGTTTTTTTTTTTTTTTTAAATCAAAGCACATAAGTTATATAAAAAAAATACTTGGATTTCTAAATCACATTTGATTGTTAAATATTATCGTACTGCATTATAAAAAATAGTATATAAGAATATAATGGTATTCTATTACATAAGACGACTTGATTAATTTGGTGTTTATTGCTATGTATTTTTTTTTTTTTTCTCTTTTTCTTCTCATCTTTTTTTATTCAACATTTAAATTTAGTCATATCATCTATATCATTAAAAAGCTAAGTATAGAATTTATTGTTGCTACACTCAGGTTGAGTATATCAGTGATCATGTCATTATTCTTTTTCTTTACAATTTTTCTTATAATTTTTTCAACATTTACTCATTTAAGGTGAATTAAAAACTCTATTATTTAACAATCAAAATATCATATCTTTTAAATTATCTTCTTATTATTCATTTCCCAACAATTATTGTTACAATTTTTCTAACCTTTCTCCATCCCTTTTACCTTTTCATCTCCCTACTACTATCTACTTTAATACCACTCTTCCTTTATCCATTTATCTTCCTTTTTATGACTCTAATTAATCTCATACTCTCTATTCTTGGAAATAGAATATGAATACCTTTATTGTCAAGTCACATTAGTTTTGTTTTTGTTTTTGTTTTATTTTATTTTATTTTTATAGCCAAGGCACATAAGTTATATAAAGAAAAAATACTTAGGTTTCTAAATCAAATTCAGGCCGTGCATCTGCTATCCTAAAATAAATAATAAATAAAATAAATAAAAATAAATTAATAAAACCATAAAAAAAACAAAACCTCCTGTTTCTTTCTTATCATATCTGAAACGACTAATGTTAATGGATTAAGAAATGACAATTTATGTGGAGAGAGAGGAAATGTTCATTAAACTATTCAATAAGGGTGGAAAAACGAAAATTCAATAAATGAGCTCTTTAGTGTGTTCCCAAGAGTTTCCATATCAAAATTATTTTTTCACCTATTTATGAACACAATTATTTTTAATTAGTGGTGCCAACTCCATATTTTTCTATCAAAAATTATATACCTTTCATTCTACAACTAAAGACGACTAACACTTGCTATCTAAAGAATTTTAAGAGCATGTGTTAATGGAAGGCTACAAACAATTTGTTGTGAAGATTTTTATGATTGTATAGATGGCGTTCTTAACTTTTGTTGAAAGCAGACAAGGGCAACCAATTTGTTGCTTTTGTGACCCTTGTCGCTATAAAGTTTGTGTTGGTAACCATACACTCTATTGAAATTTGCATAAACATATAAAATGTATGATTGAAGTATGAATTACATATGAAATAGATGAGTAAAGTATTTTAAACTTTTTTTTTTTTTTTTTGGGAAAGTTTCAACCTATGGCGTCTACTCCTTATGATAGCTTTTATCATCAGATCAAGGCATCAATTAGTTTATGGTGTAAGTGAGAATTGAACCTCAGATCTCTTATACAACCCATCAGAGACTTTCCAGTCGAGCTAACTGAAACTCTAAAAAAAAAAAAAAAGTATTTTAAACTATGGTTGATTTGCTTCATTTTTTGTATGTTTCCATATACACATTCTCTCTCTCTCTCTCTCTCTCTCTCTCTCTCTCTCTCAATATATATATATATATATATATTCATTCTCTTTTTAAAGAAATTAAACGCTCAAAGATGCTTAAATGATAGCATGGTACAAATATGAAACACCACAATAGCAAAGGGTGTTGACATGACAAACTTCGCAAATGAGGAATTTTAGACCTTCCACTTAGCAAAAATAAAAATTGGGATTTAATGAAATTGCATTTTCTTTTAAATTAAGCGTTAACTTTCTTTTTTTTGGGTTATTTTATGAGCTTTAAATTGATTAGAAGTTGCTTTTGGATGAAACACTATGATGGAGTTACACTATGGCTAGGGGGCCTTGGCTTTTGCTTACACTAATGATTGTGTTTCTTCCCGACTTTGTTCATACTAACAAAAAAATAGATCCAACTTCATATATATATTGATAAATCAGGGGGGGAAAAAAACTCCATCAAACAAAAACAACAATGGTGCACTATTCATTACTAATATTCATTTTCTTCTTTTCATTAGAATGAAAATTTCAATAATTATTACTTTAAAGCACATATATTTTCAATTCTCAACTAGTACATAATCATACAAGTGCACTTCTTAAGTTAGTATATATAAAATTGAAGATGTTTGACTTTTTATTGACTTTTTCAAATTAGGACACATCAACTTTGAAAGCTTTACAATTTTCACTTCAGCGTTATTTTTTTATTTAATTTATTTTAAGTCTTTAATTTTCTGCCCAACTCTTGTTTCTTCTCATTGACTACTTCAGTGCCACAAATTGTTCCAACTTAAAATAACCCAAGGTCATCACCAATGACCGATAAACACCACCAATGCCTCCACCACTACAATAGTCACAGTTATCAGCGGAGAGAGGGGGCGTTGTAGATATCGTTGACACTCATGAATCTCTGCATATAGGAAAGAAAAGCAAGGAATCTAAGCTAAAAACATTAAAAGCATAAATAAAATAGTAGCAAAACAAAAAGAATCTGAACTAAGAACATAGAAAATTTCTAGTGTAGGGGTAAGAATAACTCAAAATATTTTCATAAATTCAAAAGAAGAAAAAAAAAAAACAAAAAACAAAACATGTAAGCTAAAGTTGAAGTGAACATGAAGGTTGCATTCGTGTTCATAACAGATTGTCATCTTATATATTAAGTAAATATGGGTGGTTATTGATGAAGAACAGAATCAGTAGGCTGCACAACTCGGTTTCGATGGGCTGAAAGTGGTAGCGAAGGCCTGAAAGATAAAGAAAATATCAAAGGAGACCGGAGTGGACCGGCCTAAGACCCTCCGATGACTAAGTTAGTATCTTCTCTCGAATGGAGTTCTAACTGTATTGGGAGTCAAAATCTCAGAATTTCATACCTTTGTTTGGTTCAGACCAGTCCTTATATAGGGAACTTTGAGGCGGTTTATTGGTTCAATAACTTCCCCCAGATTTGTGGAATCTGGACATAACTTCCTCAACGGCTAGAAAAATCATAACCGCCGCTGGAAGTTACATGGGAGGAATTGGCGGCGATGAACACGGGTTGATTAACCGCTCCAAAATTTGCTAAGTATTGCATGGTCGTCCATGTGCAATGCCCATGGATGACCCTTTTTAAGACTGTTGTGTGGTCGTCCATGCGCTTTGCACATGGACGACTTCCGACCTAATTCCTTGAAGTTTATTTAGTTGATCAATACTCACGGATGACCTTTCTGGACGAATAAGGCAAGGTTTGGCCGTTTGGCTAACTGGTGATCATGGACGACTTCTCTGGACGAACTATAGATGTAATTTTTGCTATCCCATCAGTTGCCCCCTTGTCCAGAGCGTCGTCCAAGGATATTATAGGGATTTAGTTCCCTTTATGTAGCCACGTGTCGTGTTTTAATTTGTTGAACGGTCAAGTCGATTACGTTTTTCCACGCAATTGCCACGTGTCATCTTCTTAGTGGATAGTGTCGCTTCATTGACCCCACTCTTGGGCCCTATAAATAGGCACATTCTCTTTCTTGCCCTTCACCTTTCTCATAAACTTCCTTCTGCTATCTCGTCCAAGATTCTCGTCTAGCATTCGTCCTAGTTCTGTCAGGTATTTCCTCTTCCTTTTAGGTTTTCGTCTTGATCTTTATTTTAGTTATGTCTTCATCTAGTAGTACAGAGAGAGAAATAGACGAGTATCAGGACGTCTCGTTTGGGAGTTATGAGAGTGGTGAGGGTAGCACTAGTTATAGTAGTAGTTCCTTGAATGAGCATTATTCGTCCGGGGTTCCTGGTATTTCCTTAGAAGAATTTCAGGAAATGCAACGTAGGACAACCTCTGGAACTGGGGCTAGCTCGTCCAGAGCATCACCTAGCCCTTCTCAGGACGAGGAGGAGGAAAAGGCAAATATCATATACAGCTGTGCACCTGAGGTAGCGTCCACCCTAGATGCCCCTAAGTTAAAAACATTAATAGATAGATACCAAATTCCTAGGGAGTTTGAACCTCATCTGCCTAGGGAAGGAGAGTGGTGTTGTTCTCCTTCTTCTGGTTTGGGAGTATACTCGTCTTATCTTTTAGCTGGTCTTAGGTTTCCCCTAAATTCATTTTGTAGAGGTCTTCTTCATAGGTTAGGTATTGGTCCTAACCAACTTAACCCTAATGGTTGGAGGACGATAGTTGCCATGCAAGTGTTATGGCGTGAGGCATTAGAAGGGGAATGTCCTATAACAGTGGACGAGTTCCTCTACTGTTATAAGCCCTCAGAAATAAAACAGTCAGCTGGTTTTTACCAGTTCTCGTTCAGAGGCTCTCACTATAGCTTAATAAAGGGCCGTAGCTCGTCTGATAGGCTCTGAAAACAAGAGTTTTTTTTATTATTTCTGGAAACTGGGCTAGGGACCCAACAGATGTTAGTAATGCCCCCTTCCCTCCTTTTACCAGCCTCATAGGTCGCCTTCGTCCTGAGGGTATGTTTTCTTTCCATGTTATTTATTTTATTCCTTACACTTTTTCTAACTTTCAATCGTCTAACCAGCTTTCTTTTATTGGTGCAGCTGTTACTCGTCCACGTTCGAACAGGTCTTACTTGGATCGAATTGACCAAGTACGTGCCTTCCTTAGAAGGACTTTCCACAATTTAGTAACTTTCAGCAGTTTGGCTACGTGGGGTCTTGGTCCAGAACCAACTGCTGAGAACCTAGGCCACGAAGAAACTACTCGTAGAAGTAAGTATCGTCCATCTTGTTAGGATTGGTGCCCTTAAATCCTATTGTAAGATGCTATGTATAATATTAAGTGTGACATTGTGTTTGACATTATGTATGACTTAATATTATGTTTAATAAATTTGTTTTATTATTATCTGAAATAATGGTAACATGAATATTCAGACATTATCATATAGTCCATGAGATGCATAGTATTGATTTATGTGAAGAGTCACAGAAGATATAAATCACAAGTTCTTTGTAAACTCAGAATTATAGTTCGTAGTCGGTGATGAAATTGGGCATTTCATCTGCGAAGACTATAACATATCAACTACGATGATTTGTCTTGATCATGGAAGTGGAGACTTCTAGTTGATGTGTTAATATGTTTTAAGAGTTAAGACATATTGAACTGGACCGCTGTGAGATTTTATTCTCCTAAAGACTGTCAAATGAATAATAAATCTCACGACTTGTATTTGCATGAACTCTTAATCCTGAGAGAATAATGAACCTGATCATGAAGTGTAGGTTGCTTTGATATATCAGGAGTGAGATCTACAATTATGGTCAAAACCTCAGTATGTTGGGCAGCCACATTTAGTGTTGATGGAACATGTTATTCTCAAGATGGAATTCATAGTCTCTTAACGGAGATATAAAGTTTCCCTTGAGATAAGTTTAATGGGTTTGTTATTCAGAGAGTTAGGCCTAACCACTTTAGTAAGACTAAAGTATATATTTATGGAATTGGATTTCATAAATATATAATGAATAACATTAAAGGATTAAACCGGGTACTCAAGGATTAAGATGTAGTAATTTACAAAGTGGCAGTCTAAATGACTTTGTATTACTACGAATATTTTATGAAGGGGTTGCATGTATAATAAAGTCTTGGGATATAATTTATAGATAAGACCTAGAGTGCAACTATTTTTATATAGTGGTATTAAAAATAGTTAATGGTAACTTTGGACTTGTCAAGAGTTGACAGAAAAAGCCCAAGGCCCATTGGAGCTAGTGTCTTATTGGTCCCTTTTGGTCCCACTCCAAGCCACACACTTAAGCCCAATTGGTAAGGCCCGAAAGGCCGGCCCAATTAGATAAATTGGTTAGATACAAAGGGAAAAACGTACAGAAACATTTGTGACAAGAAAACATCATTGGAAAAAGTGGTGTATGAGAGTGTAAGTCATTTTTGGTCATCCCTTTGTTACCAATCTAGAGACCACACATCTTGGGCGTTAGTGGAATTGGAGTGAAGATTAAAAGTAGTCCCAAGTGCTTCAATCTTCAGTTTTGAAATTCATCGCTTCAAGGTACACTCTCTTGTTCTCTAATTCTGAAATTTACTTTGTGCATGTTATCAATATCGAATGAAGTAGATCCGTTTTAAAACTTATTTTCCGTTGCATTTATCATTATATCCATCACATCTCTACTCCATTTCCTTCTCTATTATTTTTTATTATTATTATTTTTTTAACCGATTTCCTTTGTTGTAGGAATACTTACAATGAGAGAAAATAAGGACAAAACAGTAACCTGTGGGGACGAGGGTGCTCCTGTGCCTCCTGTCGTCCAGAAGACTGCCGTCCAGGCTGGGAAGAGAAAGTGTAAGAAGATTTCAAGTGCTGTGGACTTGGACGACCTCCCCAGTCGTCGAGGCTCCAAAAAACCAAAGACCACTCAGACTTCTCTTCCTAAAGTCCCCAAGTTTACTTCTTCGACGGTGAATCTGGACGACCCTCCTACCAACGTGGAGCCCGTCCAGATAATTCATCCTGGTCAGATTGACCCTACTCCCCCTCCAGCTAAGACTCCTCGAAAGCCTCATCCGTTAGAGCAATCAGATCGTCCCTCTAACTTGGTGCTGGACGAGGGGTATGCATGGAGGACGTTCAAAGGAATCGTCACTGACAATGAAGTTAACCAATGCTACAACATGTTAGTGAAGGGATTTGAACGTTCTAGCATCCATGACCTCTTTAACGTAGGACCTTAATTCGTCCTTGTGTGCTTCTTTTTTTCTTTTTTCTTTTTTATTTATTTTTTTTATTTTTATTTTTTATAAAATCTCTAACTCTCCTTCGTCCATGCACAGGCTATGTCAAAGTTTTATACAGCGACGTGCCAGGCCGAGGAACTTGCTGAGGAGGCCAAGACGGCAAGAGAGAAGGCTAAAGAGCTGAGTAACGAAATTTTGTTGAAGAAGGGGGAGGTGATTAGGCTGACTGATGAAGTCAACCGTTTGCTAGCATATGAGACGAAGTTAAAGGAAAAGGTGGAAAAACGCAAAGCAGATGGTGTCGAGAAGGACACTCGTATTGCTTACTTGGAGGGAGAAGTTTCAAGGTTTGCTTCGTCCTTGGAGAAAGCAAGCGAGGAAGCCATTTTAGCCTTCAAGAAGTCTGACGAGCTTAAGAATCGTCTAGACAGTCACTATGCTGTTGGCTATGAGGACTTCCGTGCTGATGCCAAAGAAGCCTTCCCTGATCTAAACTTTGACTCCTTCAAGCTTCCTCTTGCTATAGAAAGTTCTTTGCTAGCGACGAGTTCTGAGGATGTAAATGTGGTGGACGACGCTAATAACGAGGTGACACAAGACGATCCAAAGAATGCTCCCAGTGGTCAATCCAAGTGATTTCATCTTTCCTTTAGAAAGTTTTATATTTTAATTTTATTTGGAGGTGCCCAGTGTTTTGGGCTTTTGCTTATTTCTTTTAGAATTTATTCAAGTACAATTTCTTCGTCCAAGTTTATGGACGAGTTTTATGAATAAGCACTCTACTCTTTAAGGGTTTTTGGACGGTGGTCATCTACCCTTTAAATTTTATAAATGAATGAATGCTTTTCCTTTTCATTGTTCATTGTGTTTGAATATTCCTTAAGCTTTGTGAACAAACTTCATTTATGTCGTCCATACCATTCTTGTGGTTGTGGGATTTTCTCCTTCATGGAGGTTTTATCTCGTCTTGAACATATGGACGAGCTCCTTCCTGTATAACATCATGAGATGTTTATTTTCTTAGTAAAGTTCGTCCATAAATGATGTCTTTTCGCCAGATTTAATCGTTGCTCAAATTTAGGACGATTGTTTACTCGTCCTTAATAAAATTTTCCCAACAAATGCTCATCCATGGGCTAGATTGTTAAGTTGGTTAGACTCGTCTATGGGGCTGTGGTGTTTTCACACGCACATTGTTCGTCCATGGTGTAGACAATTGTACTTCAGGTTTGTCTCGTCTTAAGCTTAGACGGACACACCTTGTTTATTTTTCTTGCTTTATCCTTATCTAAAGGAAAGCTTTTAGACGATACTTCCTTGCGTCCAAGGATTTTACTCGTCTTTGGCCTTTTGCCTTCCGTGAATCACTTTGAATCATAGAAAATGGAGGATTCCCATAAAATCATACATATATTTAAAACACATCATATATGTATTCAGAAATCCATACTATGTAATCATTCGTCCACAATCATGGCACATACCTAAGAGCTTGTGCTTTTAGGGAATTAAAAATACATAATACAACATAACTACGTCCATAGGTAGCATAAAATACTTATTTACTTAAAACACAATAATAATAAGCAAGTACTGGAAAATAATATTAAACACATTACTTCGAACGTCCAAGGATCTCGTCCATCTCATGGCTCGTCCATGATCACCCTTCATTGATAGTACCTCCTTAGGTGTTCAACGTTCCACGGGTGCTCTAACTTTCGTCCATTCAGGGCTTCCAAATAGTAGGATCCTTGTCTCTTGGAGTTGATAACTCTGTAAAGTCCTTCCTAGTTTGGTCCCAGCTTCCCATGGGCCGGGTTTTTGGTTGCCAAAGAGACCCTTTTAAGGACGAGATCTCCAATGTTGAAGCGTCTGGGTTTCACCATGGCATCATGTTGCTTCGCCATGAGATTTTTGTACCTTGCTGTTCGTTGTTCCGCGTCCATTCTTACCTTGTCTATGAGATCAAGGTTAAGACGCAGTTGTTCGTTGTTTTCCTCATCTTGATACTTCATCACCCTATGACTAGCCATATGCACTTCTGCAGGTATGACTGCTTCGCTCCCATAAGCCAGTTTGAAAGGAGTCTATCCTGTGGGAGTTCTCACTGTTGTTCTGTAAGCCCACAAAACACCTGGTAACTCATCCGGCCATATTCCATTTGCCCCCTCAAGCCGAGTTTTGAAGATTTTGAACAAGGATCGGTTTGCTACTTCTGCTTGTCCGTTAGCCTGTGGGTGGGAGGGTGAGGAATAATGATTCTTGATTCCAAACTGTTCACAGAATTCTCTGAAGGGTGTGTTATCAAACTGTCGTCCATTGTCAGATACCAGTACTCTTGGTACTCCAAATATGCATACAATGCTCTTCCAGACGAAGTTTTTGACATTTTGTTGTGTAATTTTCACCAAGGGTTCAGCTTCCACCCACTTAGTGAAATAATCTATCCCCACCACCAAAAACTTCGTCTGTCTAGTTCCAATTAGAAATGGGCCTAAAATATCCAAACCCCATTGTGCAAAAGGCCAAGGGGCCATCATTGGGGTAAGATATTTTGACGGCTGTCTAGGTATGTTACTGAAACGTTGACATTGATCACATACTTTAACATATGCCTTAGCGTCTGCTTGGATGTTTGGCCAATAGTACCCTGCACGGATGACCTTGTGGACGAGTGATCTGGCTTCTGAGTGATTACCACATACTCCTTCATGAACTTCACTCAATATGTAATTCGCTTCGTCTGGAGCTAAGCACTTCAGGTATGGTTGTGAAAAACCTCTTTTGTATAACACTTCGTCCATAAGGATGTATCTGGTTGATTTAACTCTGAGCTTCTTGGCTTCGTCCTTCCCTTCTAGAAGCCTTCCGTCCTTCAGGTATGAGACTATTAGGGTCATCCAATTCTCCTCACCTTCTATCTGTAACATTTCTGGAAGGTCTATGCTTGGCATGTATCGTATTTCATCTAACTTGTCCATTGCTTCATTAGCAGAGGCTTCCTTCGCTAGAGTGTCTGCTTCCATGTTCTCTTCCCTCAGGATTTGAACGAAATTAGCTTCTCTGAATTTCTTCACAAGGCATAACACCTTCTTTAAATATCTCTTCATTCTATCTTCCTTAGCTTCACATGTTCCATTTACTTGGCCTATGACCAACTGTGAGTCTCCGAGGACGAGTACTGAGCTCGCTTCTACAGATCTAGCCAACTCCAACCCTTTAAGAAAGGCTTCGTACTCCACCTCATTGTTAGTTGTCTGGTATTGCAAGCAAGCCTTGTACTTCAGTTTATCTCCTTCTGGTGACTGCAAAACAACTCTTATACCTCCTGTATACAGTGTAGATGACCCGTCTACATGGACGACCCATTTTTTACTGTCTTCTTTCTCATCCAAGTCCTCATAACTTGGAGTGAATTCTGCAATGAAATCTGCCAGGGCTAGAGCTTTTATTGCATTCGTCGGTTGGTACCGAATGTCAAACTCACTGAGCTCAACTGCCCATTGAATTAATCGTCCTGAAGCTTCAAGTTTGTTCATTGCCTTCTTGAGTGGATGATCAGTCATGACAATGACGACATGACCTTGGAAGTAGTGTCTTAACTTCCTAGAAGCGGTTATTAGCGCGAAGGCTAACTTCTCTATCAATGGGTACCTTCCTTCCGCTCCTCTCAATGCCCGGCTAGTATAATACACAGGCTTTTGCACCTTTTCTTCCTCCCTGATCAACGCTGAACTTACGGCATGTGGGGACACTGCTAAGTATAGATATAATTCTTCTCCTAGCATGGACGGACTTAGAATTGGAGCCGTAGTAAGATAATGCTTAAGGTCCTGGAAGACCCTTTGACACTCGTCCGTCCATTCAAATGCCTTCCTGAGAATCTTAAAAAAGGGTAAACATTTATCAGTGGCTTTTGAGACAAACCTGTTCAGAGCTGCAACTCTTCCAGTTAGGGATTGGACTTCCTTGATGTTCTTCGGTGGTTCCATGTTCAATATGGCTTGGATCTTGTCTGGATTTGCCTCAATTCCTCTCTGTGAAACCATGAATCCTAGAAACATTCCTGACGATACTCCGAATGCAGATTTACTTAGGTTCAGCTTCATTTTGTATCGCCTAAGTATTTCAAAGGTTTCCTGAAGATCGTCCAAGTGGCTTCCCTCATCTAAGCTTTTCACAAGCATGTCATCCACATATACCTTTACATTCTGTCCTATCTGTGAACGAAACATATGATTCACCAACCTTTGGTAAGTTGCCCCTACATTCTTCAGACCAAAGGGCATCACCTTGTAACAAAACAAACCTTGAATGGTAATAAAAGATGTCTTTTCCTGGTCTGCCTCATCCATCTTTATCTGATTATATCTTGAGAAGGCGTCTATGAAGCTCAACAGTTGATGGCCAGCTGTAGAATCAACCAGTTGATCAATACGAGGCAAGGGATAACTATCCTTAAGGCAAGCCTTGTTCAAGTCAGTGAAGTCAACGTACATCCTCCACTTGCCATTTCCTTTTTTCACCATCACTACATTTGCCAACCAATCCGGGTAATAGACTTCCTGGATGAACTGTGCTGTGGTTAGTTTTTGAACCTCTTCTTTGATAGCCTTCTCCCGTTTAGGGGCGAACACCCTCTTCTTTTGACGAATAGGCTTAGAAGAGGGGGACACGTTCAGTCGATGAGTGATTACACTTGGATCAATGCCAGTTATGTCGTCATGACTCCATGCAAAAACATCGGCATTCTTCTTTAGAAACTGGACGAGGTCTTCTTTAGCCTTCTCCTTCATACTTGTTCCAATTCTAGTGAATTTCTTAGGATCATTTTCTTGTAATAAAACATCTTCCAATACTTCAGTCGGTTCTGCAACAATTTTTCTTTCTTCTATACTCATAGTCTGCATCTGCTTGTCCATAGCCAACATGGCTAGATAACACTCCCTGGCTGCTAACTGATCTCCTTGTGCTTGTCCAATTTCGCACTCCATAAAGAATTTGATTGATAGATGGTAGGTAGATGTTACCACCTTCCAACTGTTCAAGGTTGGTCTTCCAATGATGGCATTATATGAGGATGAACAATCCACCACAAGGAAATTTACTTCCTTAGTTATCTGCTGCGGGTATGACCCTACCACTACAGGCAAGGTAATGGTACCTACGGGCTACACTTTCATTCCTCCAAATCCTATCAGTGCCGAGTATGCTGGATGAAGCTGATCTCGTCCAAGCCTCATCTGCTGGAAGGCAGGATAATACAATATATCCGCTGAACTTCCATTATCCACCAACACCCTCCTGGTTCTGTAATCTGCTATAAGTAGGGTAATGACAATTGCATCGTCATGTGGATGATGAATTCTTTTAGCTTCTTCATCTGTGAAAGAAATGGTTGGCTCGTCCGTCCCCCTCGTCCTTGGGGATCGTCCAGAGAGTTGGACATTTTGCACCACTTTAAGATACGTTTTCTTTGATCTTGAAGATTGTCCTTCAGAAATCCCTCCAATGATAACCCTTATTTCTCCGAGTGGGGGCCGTGATGACTCTTCCATCTTTGCTTTCAATTTTTCATCTTTATGATCCTTTCCAACGAAATGCCTCAACTTTCCTTGTCTAATGAGATTCTCAATCTACTGCTTCAAGTCATAACACTCGTCCGTGTCATGCCTGTGATCTCTATGGAAGCGACAATATTTATTCTTATTGCGCTTATTAGGATCTCCCTTCATCTTCTTTGGCCACTTCAAGGAAAGATCATCTTTGATTTGCATAAGCACTTGATCGAGTGGGGCATTCAAGGGTGTGTAATTCTGATTCCTTGTTGATGGGCCTGCCTTCCTACTATCCCTATCTCGATCCTTCTTATCTTCTGTTCGTACCTTCTTTGGACGAGGCCCTTGCTAAGAGTGACGTGTGTGGTTGACTTCTATTCTCTCAGCCCTCTTCCTCTTCTTAGCTATGATTGCGTCTTCTGCGTTCATAAAGTTTTGGGCTGAGTGGACAAGTTCAGCCATGGATTGGGGCTCTTTCTTATACAACTTGTGAATGAATAAGTCCGAGTTAACCCCATTGTGGAAGGCTGCCAATAGTAGTTTGTCGTCCACCTCGTCTACTGTCAGGGCTTCCCTGTTGAAGCATGTGATGAAGGAACGCAGGCTTTCATTCTCTCCTTGCTTTATGGTTAACATGCTGGACGAGGAACGCTTGTGCCTCTGTCCTCCAATGAAATTATTGACAAATAATTTGCTTAACTCCTCAAAAGAACTTACAGAATTTGGGGGTATTTTGTTGAACCACACTCGCGCTAGTCCCTTAAGAGTAGTAGGGAAGGCTCTACTCATAATCTCGTCTGGAACCCCTTGGAGATGCATGGTGGTCTTGAAAGTAGCGATATGATCAAAAGGATCGCACGCTCCATCATATGAATTCAGGGAAGGCATTTTGAACTTCGGCGGCAAGGGATACCCATTGATGGAAGCCGTGAAAGGGGAATCTGTTCGGTGAACCAAATCCTCTACAGGATTTGCCCTTCTCATGTTATCCTTCATCTCGTCCATAACCTTCCTCATCTGATCCATTTCCTTCTCCAGATGTGGCACCCTTCGCGAAGTGGTGCCTCTTGATTGAGTCTCGAGCTCAGCATGTCTCCCTCCATCTTCTTGACTCTGGGATTGTCTCTCAGCATGTCCTTCACGACCCTGCCTCTCTATCTCCCTAGTCAACTCTTGATTCTGGCGAGTTAACTCCGCCATAGCAGCCGCCATGGATTGCATGTGTTGGATGGAAGGCGATTGCATGACAGGCACTGATTGGTGATCTCGGTGGGGATGGCTAGAAGCATCCCTACTCTCTTGGTGGCTTGGGCTAGTGGCCCTTGATCTAGTCCGAACCATACAGCCTTTTGTCGAAGGAAGAAACTGCCAAACTTGAAGTTTCTCTTCCCACAGACGGTGCCAACTGATGAAGAACAGAATCAATAGGCTGCACAACTCGGTTTCGATGGGCTGAAAGTGGTAGCGAAGGCCTGAAAGATAAACAAAATATCAAAGGAGATCGGGGTGGACCGGCCTAAGACCCTCCGATGACTAAGTTAGTATCTTCTCTCGAATGGAGTTCTAACTGTATTGGGAGTCAAAATCTCAGAATTTCATACCTTTGTTTGGTTCAGACCAGTCCTTATATAGGGAACTTTGAGGTGGTTTATTAATTCAATAACTTCGCCCAGATTTGTGGAATCTGGACATAACTTCCTCAACGGCTAGAAAAATCAAAACCGTCGCTGGAAGTTACATACTTGGGAGGAATTGGCGGCGATGAACACGGGTTGATTAACCGCTCCAGAATTTGCTAAGTATTGCATGGTCGTCCATGTGCAATGCCCATGGACAACCCTTTTTAAGACTGTTGTGTGGTCGTCCATGCGCTTTGCACATGGACGACTTCCGACCTGATTCCTTGAAGTTTATTTAGTTGATCAATACTCACGGACGACCTTTCTGGACGAATCAGGGAAGGTTTGGCCGTTAGGCTAACTGGTGATCATGGACGACTTCTCTGGACGAACTATAGATGTAATTTTTGCTATCCTATCAGTTGTCATCTTTTATCTTTTCTTATGCACATGCTTGACAAATGAATTAGTAAAAATAACTTTTTAGATCAAATTTGACTAAAATCCCAACGAGGTTGATATGAATGTTTTAAGTCTATACCCAACGTTCTATTAGAATATTCTTTTTCAAAATTGGTAAAACTATCCTACTCAAATTATGGACAAATGTATACTTCTTTCCTTTGAAGTTTCTAATACTAGCCAAATTACTGTTAATTTGATGCTTTAAATACACAATTTGATGAAATAATGCTAATTATACTATGGTTAATTTTATACTAAAAATTGAATCTCATAGTTGAAGCATAAATTTTAACAAAAATAAATACAATTATCTACTATATAATAAAAGTTTAGCTCAGAAACTATAGTTGCATCAAGTAGCTACTCTCACTAATTAGTAAATTATTTTTATATTGTTTTTTAGGATATATTTCCTCAAATTAAGGGATAATTTTTAACAACTTTTTAATTTAGGTAAAATTTTATCATTTAAATTTCAACAAATTTAAATTTTATTCAAACTAAAAGTCTATTATAAAAAATTTTAAACTTAAATCCCAAATAACAAC
This sequence comes from Quercus suber, assembly GCF_002906115.3. Taxonomy (NCBI): domain Eukaryota; kingdom Viridiplantae; phylum Streptophyta; class Magnoliopsida; order Fagales; family Fagaceae; genus Quercus; species Quercus suber. Next base: position 26,757 of record NW_027070280.1, read on the forward strand.
CCACATTTTCTTTATAAAAAAAAAAAAAACATGTTTTGACTTCTAGTCCAACTTGAAGTCTATTATCAATATTTTAAGAAAAACTAATTAGTAAATTAATTTTATACATTTAAAATTAAAAAAAAAATTAAATTCTATTCAAACTAAAAATATATTGTCAAAAATTTCTAAACTTAAATATTTCAACAAATTTGAATTCTATTCAAAGTAAAAATCTATTATAACAAATTATAAACTTAAATCTCAGACAACAACCCATATTTTATGTCTAACAAAACAACATTTTGACTTCTACTCCAACTAAAAGTTTATTATCAACATTTTAAGAACAATTAATTAGTAAATTAATTCTATTATATTTGTTATGATATATTTCCTCAAATTAAGGAATAACATTTAACAACTATTTAATTTAAATAAAAATAAAATTTTGTCATCAAAATTTTGTAAACTTAATCCAAAACATCTCACATTTTTTTTTCCCCTCAAGTTGCATCTTATTAAATTAATATTTTGTTAGGATATTAAGCTACAAGACTTTTGATTAATGGATAAGATTTAAAAATAATTTTATTTAAATAAAAATTTATCATGTAAGTTTTTTGAAATTTAAATTGCATATTAAGCCATAGCTTTTTAACATATATAATCTCTCTTAACCAATAAAGTCATCCTTATAATTAAATCCCTCATAATACACCCCTCGTTGCTGTATTTTTTTTTTTTTTCATTTTTTCCCAAGATGCTATTTACGCTTATGTTTTAATCTAATAAATTCATCTTATTTATTGTTCTTTACATATGAATTTGTGCTTAGGATATTATGTCAAAAGAAGATTACTATAAAGAAGCAAAACAACGGACACTCATTTAAGTTCTTGATTATCTAATGTAAATTTTTAATTTTTTTTTTATATTCTCAATTTTTGAACTCTTTTGCATATGTTTTGATTTTGGGTTTTGGTTATTGTATTTAATTTGTGAATGTGTTGATTTTTTTTTTTTTTTTAATTAGACTATCACTAGGAAAAAATTTGTATTGAGAAACTGTTTTGTTTGTGATGGCTAGAGCATAAATTAAACATAACCCAAATAGGAATCACCAAACTCATTCCATATCTCATATTAAGAAATTAATATAAAGCATAAAGAGTGATGGGATAGCAAAAATTACATCTATAGTTCGTCTAGAGAAGTCGTCCATGATCACCAGTTAGCCAAACGGCCAAACCTTCCCTGATTCGTCCAGAAAGGTCGTCCGTGAGTATTGATCAACTAAATAAACTTCAAGGAATCAGGTCGGAAGTCGTCCATGTGCAAAGCGCATGGACGACCACACAACAGTCTTAAAAAGGGTCGTCCATGAGCATTGCACATGGACGACCATGCAATACTTAGCAAATTCTAGAGCGGTTAATCAACCCGTGTTCATCGCCGCCAATTCCTCCCAAGTATGTAACTTCCAGCGGCGGTTATGATTTTTCTAGCCGTTGAGGAAGTTATGTCCAGATTCCACAAATCTGGGGGAAGTTATTGAACCAATAAACCGCCTCAAAGTTCCCTGTACAAGGACCGGTCTGAACCAAACAAAGGTATGAAATTCTGAGATTTTGACTCCCAATATAGTTAGAACTCCATTCGAGAGAAGATACTAACTTAGTCATCGGAGGGTCTTAGGCCGGTCCACCCCGGTCTCCTTTGATATTTTGTTTATCTTTCAGGCCTTCACTACCACTTTTAGCCCATTGAAACCGAGTTGTGCAGCCTATTGATTCTGTTCTTCATCAGTTGGCATCGTCTGTGGGAAGAGAAACTTCAAGTTTGGCAGTTTCTTCCTTTGACAAAAGGCTGTATGGTTCGGACTAGATCAAGGGCCACTAGCCTAAGCCACCAAGAGAGTAGGGATGCTTCTAGCCATCCCTACCGAGATCACCAATCAGTGCCTGTCATGCAATCGCCTTCCATCCAACACATGCAATCCATGGCGGCTGCTATGGCGGAGTTAACTCGCCAGAATCAAGAGTTGACTAGGGAGATAGAGAGGCAGCGTCGTGAAGGACATGCTGAAAGACAATCCCAGAGTTAAGAAGATGGAGGGAGACATGCTGAGCCCTAGACTCAATCAAGAGGCACCACTTCGCGAAGGGTGCCACATCTGGAGAAGGAAATGGATCAGATGAGGAAGGTTATGGACGAGATGAAGGAGAATATGAGAAGGGCAAATCCTGTAGAGGATTTGGTTCACCGAACAGATTCCCCTTTCACGGCTTCCATCAATGGGCATCCCTTGCCGCCGAAGTTTAAAATGCCTTCCCTGAATTCATATGATGGAGCGCACGATCCTTTTGATCATATCGCTACTTTCAAGACCACCATGCATCTCCAAGGGGTTCCAGACGAGATTATATGTAGAGCCTTCCCTACTACTCTTAAGGGACCAGCGCGAGTGTGGTTCAGCAAAATACCCCCAAATTCTGTAAGTTCTTTTGAGGAGTTAAGCAAATTATTTGTCAATAATTTCATTGGAGGACAGAGGCACAAGCGTTGCTTGTCCAGCTTGTTAACTATAGAGCAAGGAGAGAATGAAAGCCTGCATTCTTTCATCACATGCTTCAACAAGGAAGCCCTGACAGTAGACGAGGTGGACGACAAACTACTATTGGCAGCCTTCCACAATGGGGTTAACTCGGACTTATTCATTCACAAGTTGTATAAGAAAGAGCCCTAATCCATGGCTGAACTCGTCCACTCAGCCCAAAACTTTATGAACGCAGTAGACGCAATCATAGCTAAGAAGAGGAAGAGGGCTGAGAGAATAGAAGTCAACCACACACGTCACTCTGAGCAAGGGCCTCGTCCAAAGAATGTACGAACAGAAGATAAGAAGGATCGAGACAGGGATAGCAGGAAGGCAGGCCCATCAACAAGGAATCAGAATTACACACCCTTGAATGCCTCACTCGATCAAATGCTTATGCAAATCAAAGATGATCCTTCCTTGAAGTGGCCAAAGAAGATGAAGGGAGATCCTAATAAGCGCAATAAGAATAAATATTGTCGCTTCCATAGAGATCACAGGCATGACATGGACGAGTGTTATGACTTGAAGCAGCAAATTGAGAATCTCATTAGACAAGGAAAGTTGAGGCATTTCGTTGGAAAGGATCATAAAGATGAAAAATTGAAAGCAAAGATGGAAGAGTCATCACAGTCCCCACTCGGAGAAATAAGGGTTATCATTGGAGGGACTTCTGAAGGACAATCTTCTAGATCAAAGAAAACGTATCTTAAAGTGGTGCAAAATGTCCAACTCTCTGGACGATCCCCAAGGACGAGGGGGACGGATGAGCCAAACATTTCTTTCACAGATGAAGAAGCTAAAAGAATTCATCATCCACATGACGATGCAATTGTCATTACCCTACTTATAGCAGATTACAGAACCAGGAGGGTGTTGGTGGATAATGGAAGTTCAGCGGATATATTGTATTATCCTGCCTTCCAGCAGATGAGGCTTGGACGAGATCAGTTTCGTCCAGCATACTCGCCACTGATAGGATTTGGAGGAATGAAAGTGCAGCCCGTAGGTACCATTACCTTGCCTGTAGTGGTAGGGCCATACCCGCAGCAGATAACTAAGGAAGTAAATTTCCTTGTGGTGGATTGTTCATCCTCATATAATGCCATCATTGGAAGACCAACCTTGAACAGTTGGAAGGCGGTAACATCTACCTACCATCTATCAGTCAAATTCTCTACGGAGAGCGAAATTGGACAAGCACAAGGAGATTAGTTGGCAGCCAGGGAGTGTTATCTAGCCATGTTGGCTATGGACGAGTAGATGCAGACTATGAGTATAAAAGAAAGAAAAATTGTTGCAGAACCGACTGAAGTATTGGAAGATGTTTTATTACAAGAAAATGATCCTGAGAAATTCACTAGAATTGGAACAAGTGTGAAGGAGAAGGCTAAAGAAGACCTCGTCCAGTTTCTAAAGAAGAATGCCGATGTTTTTGCATGGAGTCATGACGACATGCCTGGCATTGATCCAAGTGTAATCACTCATCGACTGAATGTGTCCCCCTCTTCTAAGCCTATTCGTCAAAAGAAGAGGGTGTTCACCCCTGAACGAGAGAAGGCTATCAAAGAAGAGGATCAAAAACTAACCACAACACAGTTCATCCGGGAAGTCTATTACCCGGATTGGTTGGCAAATGTAGTGATGGTTAAAAAAGCAAATGGCAAGTGGAGGATGTGCGTTGACTTCAATGACTTGAACAAGGCTTGCCCTAAGGATAGTTATCCCTTGCCTCGTATTGATCAACTGGTTGATTCTACAGCTGGTCATCAACTGTTGAGCTTCATGGACGCCTTTTCAGGATATAATCAGATAAAGATGGATGAGGCAGACCAGGAAAAGACATCTTTTATTACCAGTCAAGGTTTGTTTTGTTACAAGGTGATGCCCTTCGGTTTGAAGAATGCAGGGGCAACTTACCAAAGGTTGGTGAATCATATGTTTCGTTCACAGATAGGACAGAATGTAGAGGTATATGTGGATGACATGCTTATGAAGAGCTTAGATGAGGGAAGCCACTTGGATGATCTTCAGGAAACCTTTGAAACACTTAGGCGATACAAGATGAAGCTGAACCTAAGTAAATCTGCATTCGGAGTATCGTCAGGAAAGTTTCTAGGATTCATGGTTTCACAGAGAGGAATTGAGGCAAATCCAGACAAGATCCAAGCCATATTGAACATGGAACCACCGAAGAACATCAAGGAAGTCCAATCCCTAACTGGACGAGTTGCAGCTCTGAACAGGTTTGTCTCAAAAGCCACTAATAAGTGTTTACCCTTTTTTAAGATTCTCAGGAAGGCATTTGAATGGACGGACGAGTGTCAAAGGGTCTTCCAGGACCAAAAGCATTATCTTACTACGGCTCCAATGCTAAGTCCGTCCATGCTAGGAGAAGAATTATATCTATACTTAGCAGTGTCCCCACATGCCGTAAGTTCAGCTTTGATCAGGGAGGAAGAAAAGGTGCAAAAGCCTGTGTATTATACTAACCGGACATTGAGAGGAGCGGAAGGAAGGTACCCATTGATAGAGAAGTTAGCCTTCGCGCTAATAACCGCTTCTAGGAAGTTAAGACACTACTTCCAAGGTCATGTCGTCATTGTCATGACTGATCATCCACTCAAGAAGGCAATGAATAAACTTGAAGCTTCAAGACGATTAATTCAATGGGCAGTTGAGCTCAGTGAGTTTGACATTCAGTACCAACCGACGAATGCAATAAAAGCTCTAGCCTTGGCAGATTTCATTGCAGAATTCACTCCAAGTTATGAGGACTTGGATGAGAAAGAAGACAGTAAAAAATGGGTCGTCCATGTAGACGGGTCATCTACACTGTATACAGGAGGTATAGGAGTTTTTTTTCACTCACCAGAAGGAGATAAACTGAAGTACAAGGCTCGCTTGCAATACCAGACAACTAACAATGAGGTGGAGTACGAAGCCTTTCTTAAAGGGTTGGAGTTGGCTAGATCTGTAGAAGCGAGCTCAATACTCGTCCTCAGAGACTCACAGTTGGTCATAGGCCAAGTAAATGGAACATGTGAAGCTAAGGAAGATAGAATGAAGAGATATTTGAAGAAGGTGTTATGCCTTGTGAAGAAATTCAGAGAAGCTAATTTCGTTCAAATCCCGAGGGAAGAGAACATGGAAGCGGACACTTTAGCGAAGGAAGCCTCTCCTAATGAAGCAATGGACAAGTTAGATGAAATACGATACATGTCAAGCATAGACCTTCCAGAAATGTTACAAATAGAAGGTGAGGAGAATTGGATGACCCCAATAGTCTCATACCTGAAGGACGGAAGACTTCCAGAAGGGAAGGACGAAGCCAAGAAGCTCAGAGTTAAATCAACCAGATACATCCTTATGGATGAAGTGTTATACAAAAGAGGTTTTTCACAACCATACCTGAGGTGCTTAGCTCCAGACGAAGCGAATTACATATTGAGGGAAGTTTATGAAGGAGTATGTGGTAATCACTCAGAAGCCATATCACTCGTCCACAAGGTCATCCGTGCAGGGTACTATTGGCCAAACATCCAAGCTGACGCTAAGGCATATGTTAAAGTATGTGATCAATGTCAACGTTTCAGTAACAAACCTAGACAGCTGTCAAAATATCTTACCCCAATGATGGCCCCTTGGCCTTTTGCACAATGGGGTTTGGATATTTTAGGCCTATTTCCAACTGGAACTAGACAGATGAAGTTTTTGGTAGTGGGGATAGATTATTTCACTAAGTGGGTGGAAGCTGAACCCTTGGTGAAAATTACACAACAAAATTTCAAAAACTTCGTCTGGAAGAGCATTGTATGCAGATTTGGAGTACCAAGAGTACTGGTATCTGACAATAGACGACAGTTTGATAACACACCCTTCAGAGAATTCTGTGAACAGTTTGGAATCAAGAATCATTATTCCTCACCCTCCCACCCACAGGCTAACGGACAAGCAGAAGTAGCAAATCGATCCTTGTTGAAAATCATCAAGACTCGGCTTGAGGGGGCAAATGGAATATGGCCGGATGACTTACCAGGTGTTTTGTGGGCTTACAGAACAACAGTGAGAACTCCCACAGGATAGACTCCTTTCAAACTGGCTTATGGGAGCGAAGCAGTCATACCTGCAGAAGTGCATATGGCCAGTCATAGGGTGATGAAGTATCAAGATGAGGAAAACAACGAGCAACTGCATCTTAACCTTGATCTCATAGACAAGGTAAGAATGGACGCGGAACAACGAACAGCAAGGTACAAAAATCTCATGGCGAAGCAACATGATGCCATGGTGAAACCCAGGCGCTTCAACATTGGAGATCTCGTCCTTAAAAGGGTCTCTTTGGCAACCAAAAACCCGGCCCATGGAAAGCTGGGACCAAACTAGGAAGGACTTTACAGAGTTATTAACTCCAAGAGACAAGGATCCTACAATTTGGAAGCCCTGGATGGACGAAAGTTAGAGCACTCGTGAAATGTTGAACACCTAAGGAGGTACTATCAATGAAGGGTGATCATGGACGAGCCATGAGATGGACGAGATCCTTGGACATTTGAAGTAATGTGTTTAATATTATTTTCTAGTACTTGCTTATTATTATTGTGTTTTAAGTAAATAAGTATTTTATGCTACCCATGGACGAAGTTATGTTGTATTATGTATTTTTAATTCCCTAAAAGCACAAGCCCTTAGGCATGTGCCATGATTGTGGACGAATGATTACATAGTATGGATTTCTGAATACATATATGATGTGTTTTAAATATATGTATGATTGTATGGGAATTCTCCATTTTCTATGATTCAAAGTGATTCACGGAAGGCAAAAGGCCAAAGACGAGTAAAATCCTTGGACGCAAGGAAGTATCGTCTAAAAGCTTTCCTTTAGATAAGGATAAAGCAAGAAAAATAAACAAGGTGTGTCCGTCTAAGCTTAAGACGAGACAAACCTGAAGTGCAATCGTCTACACCATGGACGAACAATGTGCGTGTGAAAACACCACAGGCCCATAGACGAGTCTAACCAACTTAACAATCCAGCCCATGGATGAGCATTTGTTGGGAAAATTTTATTAAGGACAAGTAAACAATCGTCCTAAATTTGAGCAACGATTAAATCTGGCAAAAAGACATCATTTATGGACGAACTTTACTAAGAAAATAAACATCTCATGATGTTATACAGGAAGGAGCTCGTCCATATGTTCAAGACGAGATAAAACCTCCATGAAGGAGAAAATCCCACAACCACAAGAATGGTATGGACGACATAAATGAAGTTTGTTCACAAAGCTTAAGGAATATTCAAACACAATGAACAATGAAAAGGAAAAGCATTCATTCATTCATAAAATTTAAAGGGTAGACGACCACCGTCCAAAAACCCTTAAAGAGTAGAGTGCTTATTCATAAAACTCGTCCATAAACTTGGACGAAGAAATTGTACTTGAATAAATTCTAAAAGAAATAAGCAAAAGCCCAAAACACTGGGCACCTCCAAATAAAATTAAAATATAAAACTTTCTAAAGGAAAGATGAAATCACTTGGATTGACCACTGGGAGCATTCTTTGGATCGTCTTGTGTCACCTCATTATTAGCGTCGTCCACCACATTGACGTCCTCAAAACTCGTCGCTAGCAAAGAACTTTCTATAGCAAGAGGAAGCTTGAAGGAGTCAAAGTTTAGATCAGGGAAGGCTTCTTTGGCATCAGCACGGAAGTCCTCATAGCCAGCAGCATAGTGACTGTCTAGATGATTCTTAAGCTCGTCAGACTTCTTGAAGGCTAAAATGGCTTCCTCGCGTGCTTTCTCCAAGGATGAAGCAAACCCTGAAACTTCTCCCTCCAAGTAAGCAATACGAGTGTCCTTCTCGACACCATCTGCTTTGCGTTCTTCCACCTTTTCCTTTAACTTCGTCTCATATGCTAGCAAATGGTTGACTTCATTAGTCAGCCTAATCACCTCCCCCTTCTTCAAAAAAATTTCGTTACTCAGCTCTTTAGCCTTCTCTCTTGCCGTCTTGGCCTCCTCAGCAAGTTCCTCGGCCTGGCACGTCGCTGTATAAAACTTTGACATAGCCTGTGCATGGACGAAGGAGAGTTAGAGATTTTATAAAAATAAAAAAATAAATAAAAAAATAAAAAAATAAAAGAAAAAAAGAAGCACACAAGGACGAATTAAGGTCCTACCTTAAAGAGGTCATGGATGCCAGAACGTTCAAATCCCTTCACTGACATGTTGTAGCATTGGTTAACTTCATTGTCAGTGACGATTCCTTTGAGCGTCCTCCATGCATACCCCTCATCCAGCACCAAGTTAGAGGGACGATCTGGTTGCTCTAACGGATGAGGCTTTCGAGGAGTCTTAGCTGGAGGGGGAGTAGGGTCAATCTGAACAGGATGAATTATCTGGACAGGCTCCACGTTGGTAGGAGGGTCGTCCAGATTCACCGTCGAAGGAGTAAACTTGGGGACTTTAGGAAGAGAAGTCTGAGTGGTCTTTGGTTTTTTGGAGCCTCGACGACTGGGGAGGTCGTCCAAGTCCACAACACTTGAAATCTTCTTAGACTTTCTCTTCCCAGCCTGGACGGCAGTCTTCTGGACGACAGGAGGCACAGGAGCGCCCTCGTCCCCACTGGTTACTATTTTGTCCTTATTTTCTCTCATTGTAAGTATTCCTACAACAAAGGAAATCGATTAAAAAAAATAATAAAAAAAAAAATAGAGAAGGAAATGGAGTAGAGATGGACGATACTTACTTCTACGAGTAGTTTCTTCGTGGCCTAGGTTCTCAGCAGTTGGTTCTGGACCAAGACCCCACGTAGCCAAACTGCTGAAAGTTACTAAATTATGGAAAGTCCTTCTAGGGAAGGCACGTACTTAGTCAATTCGATCCAAGTAAGACCTGTCCAAACGTGGATGAGTAACAGCTGCACCAATAAAAGAAAGCTGGTTAGACGATTGAAAGTTAGAAAAAGTGTAAGGAATAAAATAAATAACATGGAAAGAAAACATACCCTCAGGACGAAGGCGACCTATGGGGCTGGTAAAAGGAGGGAAGGGGGCATTACTAACATCTGTTGGATCCCCAGCCCAGTTTCCAGAAATAAAAAAAAAAAACTCTTGTTTTCAGAGCCTATCAGACGAGCTACGGCCCTTTATTAAGCTATAGTGAGAGCCTCTAGACGAGAACTGGTAAAAACCAGCTGACTGTTTTATTTCTGAGGGCTTATAACAGTAGAGGAACTCGTCCACTGTTATAGGACATTCCCCTTCTAGTGTCTCACGCCATAACACTTGCATGGCAACTATCGTCCTCCAACCATTGGGGTTAAGTTGGTTAGGACCAATACCTAACCTATGAAGAAGACCTCTACAAAATGAATTTAGGGGAAACCTAAGACCAGCTAAAAGATAAGACGAGTATACTCCCAAACCAGAAGAAGGAGAACAACACCACTCTCCTTCCCTAGGCAGACGAGGTTCAAACTCCCTATGAATTTTGTATCTATCTATTAATGTTTTTAACTTAGGGGCGTCTAGGGTGGACGCTACCTCAGGTGCACAGCTGTATATGATATTTGCCTTTTCCTCCTCATCGTCCTAAGAAGGGCTAGGTGATGCTCTGGACGAGCTAGCCCCAGTTCCAGAGGCTGTCCTACGTTGCATTTCCTGAAATTCTTCTAAGGAAATACCAGGAACCTCGGACGAATAATGCTCGTCCGAGGAACTACTACTATAACTAGTGCTACCCTCACCACTCTCATAACTCCCAAACGAGACGTCCTGATACTCGTCTCTCTCTGTACTACTAGATGAAGACATAACTAAAATAAAGATCAAGACGAAAACCTAAAAGGAAGAGGAGATACCTGACAGAACTAAGACGAATGTTAGACGAGAATCTTGGACGAGATAGCAAAAGGAAGTTTATGAGAAAGGTGAAGGGCAAGAAAGAGAATGTGCCTATTTATAGGGCCCAAGAGTGGGGTCAATGAAGCAACACTATCCACTAAGAAGATGACACGTGGCAATTGCGTGGAAAAACATAATCGACTTGACCGTTCAACAAATTAAAACACGACACGTGGCTACATAAAGGGAACTAAATCCCTATAATATCCTTGGACGACGCTCTGGACAAGGGGGCAACTGATAGGATAGCAAAAATTACATCTATAGTTCGTCCAGAGAAGTCGTCCATGATCACCAGTTAGCCAAACGGCCAAACCTTCCCTGATTCGTCCAGAAAGGTCGTCTGTGAGTATTGATCAACTAAATAAACTTCAAGGAATCAGGTCGGAAGTCGTCCATGTGCAAAGCGCATGGACGACCACACAACAGTCTTAAAAAGGGTCGTCCATGGGCATTGCACATGGACGACCATACAATACTTAGCAAATTCTGGAGCGGTTAATCAACCCGTGTTCATCGCCGCCAATTCCTCCCAAGTATGTAACTTCCAGCGGCGGTTATGATTTTTCTAGCCGTTGAGGAAGTTAGGTCCAGATTTCACAAATCTAGGGGAAGTTATTGAACCAATAAACCGCCTCAAAGTTCCCTATATAAGGACCGGTCTGAACTAAACAAAGGTATGAAATTCTGAGATTTTGACTCCCAATACAGTTAGAACTCCATTCGAGAGAAGATACTAACTTAGTCATCGGAGGGTCTTAGGCCAGTCCACCCCGGTCTCCTTTGATATTTTGTTTATCTTTCAGGCCTTCGCTACCACTTTCAGCCCATCGAAACCGAGTTGTGCAGCCTACTTATTCTGTTCTTCATCAAAGAGAATTTTCAAATATAAAAATAGATAAACACTAATAAAGTCCAAACTCTAAACAATTAGAACTTGAAGCAATTCTTTTAATTAAAATTATTTACTTATTTTATAATTTATTATTACTATTTATTTAATAGTTTTGTAATTTAATTTTATATGTGGTTTTTAAGAGAGAGAGAGAGAGAGAGATATTGTTTGGTGTGTGGCTTTGTTTAGATGACCAGTGTTGACAATCAATCATTTAGGATATCGGTTAACAATCTTCTAAAAAAATGATATTGGTTTACCAAAATTAAAGTATTAAATTATTAGGGGAAATTAATCATCATTGATTATCTAACACGTTTTCAATTTTGGGAGGGTGGGGGGAGGTAATTGTAGTAAACCCACATGTGATTTAGTCTATTTTAACTAAATCTACTTGTCATTTAAGAGTTATCACTTAACCCACCCGAGGTGCCCTCTTCCTAAGGTTAGGCTATGATTACAAAGAGAGAGAGAGAGAGAGAGTTGTTCAGGAGATTTGATTTCTAAGATAGTGAGAGAGTTGTTCGTCAAAGATATGTTGTTCTAGATGGGGTTTTTTATTTTGACTTATATACTAAGGGTGTGCTCCTAATGGTAAAGGGAGAGGTGTATTACCGTTGTCCAACGGAGGGCACCTCAAGTGGGTTAAGTAACTCTTTTTCAACTATGGGTAGGGTTAGTTAAAACCAGCTAAACCATAGGTGGGTTAACTACAGTTACCCTTTTTGTTTAAACAGTTTAGGGTTTTAATTGGGTTAGGTTTATATTGATCTTTTATTTATAAGGCCTTATAAAGAAATGAAAAAGAAAAATGCTAACACTATTATAAAATATGATATGACAATGACTGTGAGATGAAGTTAAACTTAATTAATAAATGTTTGAATTGCTTTTATGTGATTAGTGGCATGCCAGTTTGTAAAACTATAGTAAAATTTTGTTGGCATCATTCTTACAATGTAGAATATCATTTTGGTCCTTATATTTTGAGGTCATTGTCAATTTTGTCAATGTTGTTTTCAATTTATGGTCAACTTGCAGTCAATTTTTATTAGTAAGTGTCAATGTTGTTTTCAATTTACGATCAACTTGCAGTCAATTTTTATTAGTAAGTTGATGGTATGGACTAAATTAACAATGACCTCAAAATATAAAAACCAAAAAAGTATATTTGCCGATCTTCAAAAAAATGCACAACCATTTAAATGAATGTAGTATTATAGAGTTTTGGGTCTTTTATAATAGTGCCTATTTTACTATAGGTAGAAATACTTTGTGGTAGGGGCTAAGGGGCTATATAGTTGGGGTATTTCCTTTTTCTTTCTTTTTGTCTTTTTCTTTCTTTCTTGTTATGTTCTTTTATGTTCTCTTGTGTTTTAAATTTTTTTTTTTTATTGATGCCGTTTCCTTTTTTATTTTTTTTTTAAATTTTAGTTTTCTCTCATGTTGTTTGGTTGAGAGGGTATAAAAGGAAATTATGGAAAATTCATTTATTTGGTTGAAAAGAAAAATGAGAGAATAGAAAATGTAAGTTGTATAAGTTTACTCTTATGCCCTTATTTCATTATATATATGAAATAATTTCTTTTTAATAAAATTTTACTTATTTATCAATTAAAATTAATAAAATCACATTCAATAGAAATTAAAAAATTATACATATTAATTTTTTTTTTCTCTTTGATATTATATTTATTACTTTTTTAGTATAAAACAATGGGGAAAAAAAAAGCACACAGGTAGATACTGAACAAGCAGAAAAAGAAAGAATAAAACAAGGGGGACAAAGTAAACAACTTCAAAAACAAAAAAAAAAAAACAAAAAAAGTAAAGAAGAGAAAATAGGAAAAGGAAAAACTAATGAAAGATGCTACGTCTACAACAATTTTACAACTTTTTTACAACAAATCACAGGTGGTTAGTTGTTATTGGTTCAAATTTGAAACTAACACTAATTACTTTGTTGCCCCAACAATAACAACTAGTAATAACCTACCACTTAGGATTTACTGTAAAAATGTTATAGACATATCATTTCTCAAAACTAAAAGGACGAAAAGAATGAAGAAATAGGAAGAAAGAAATCAAAGAGAGAGAGAGAGAGAGAGAGATGCCTATTAACCCTGTTCATCATTACATTAAAGAGAAAAAAACATAACTAACTTGACTGCAACAAAATTAGTCGAGTTTTCCCCTTGAATTGGAGAAAACATTTTGGTTGGTTCAAGAAGAAAATACTTAGGTCCAACCAAAATTTTTCTAATTTTCCACCCAATCAAACAACTCTTTTCTCTCTCCCATTTTTTATTTTCTTTAGAGTTTGTTTGGTTAGAGTGAAAAATAAGGGAGAAAAAAGTGGGAAGATAACTTTATTTTTCTCTAGTTTTGATGGGAGAAGAAAATTAGGGAAAAGATGAGTGATCCATGGTATTTTCAACTGAAAGCGGTTCCACCAAAATACAATTGCCGTGACTCAGAGAGAAAACTAGGAACGAACAAAGAATGGTGATCTCGTCCTTGCTTACAATTACAACACCTGTTTCTTATATATATATATATATATATATTTTTTTTTTTTCATCAATTCTGCTTCTTTTTCCGTTCCTCAAAAAAAAAAAAAAAAAAAAAAAAAAAAAAAAAAAAAAAAAAAAAAAAAAAAAAAAAAAAAAAAAAAAAAACTCCATCAAACAAAAACAGCAATGGTGCACTATTCATTACTAATATTCACTTTCTTCTTTTCATTAGAATGAAAATTTCAATAATTATTACTTTAAAGCACATATATTTTCAATTCTCAACTAGTACATAATCATACAAGTGCACTTCTTAAGTTAGTATATATAAAATTGAAGATGTTTGACTTTTTATTGACTTTTTCAAATTAGGACACATCAACTTTGAAAGCTTTACAATTTTCACTTCAGCGTTATTTTTTTATTTAATTTATTTTAAGTCTTTATTTTTCTGCCCAACTCTTGTTTCTACTCATTGACTACTTCAGTGCCACAAATTGTTCCAACTTAAAATAACCCAAGGTCATCACCAATGACCGATAAACACCACCAATGCCTCCACCACTACAATAGTCATAGTTATCAGCGGAGAGAGGGGGCGTTGTAGATATCGATGACACTCATGAATCTCTGCATATAGGAAAGAAAAGCAAGGAATCTAAGCTAAAAACATTAAAAGCATAAATAAAATAGAAGCAAAACAAAAAGAATCTGAACTAAGAACATAGAAAATTTCTAGTGTAGGGGTAAGAATAACTCAAAATATTTTCATAAATTCAAAAGAAGAAAAAAAAAAAAAAACAAAAAACAAAACATGTAAGCTAAAGTTGAAGTGAACATGAAGGTTGCATTCGTGTTCATAACAGATTGTCATCTTATATATTAAGTAAATATGGGTGGTTGTCATCTTTTATCTTTTCTTATGCACGTGCTTGACAAATGAATTAGTAAAAATAACTTTTTAGATCAAATTTGACTAAAATCCCAACGAGGTTGATATGAATGTTTTAAGTCTATACCCAACTTTCTATTAGAATATTCTTTTTCAAAATGGGTAAAACTATCCTACTCAAATTATGGACAAATGTATACTTCTTTCCTTTGAAGTTTCTAATACTAGCCAAATTACTGTTAATTTGATGCTTTAAATACACAATTTGATGAAATAATGCTAATTATACTATGGTTAATTTTATACTAAAAATTGAATCTCATAGTTGAAGCATAAATTTTAACAAAAATAAATACAATTATCTACTATATAATAAAAGTTTAGCTCAGAAACTATAGTTGCATCAAGTGGCTACTCTCACTAATTGGTAAATTATTTTTATATTGTTTTTTAGGATATATTTCCTCAAATTAAGGGATAATTTTTAACAACTTTTTAATTTAGGTAAAATTTTATCATTTAAATTTCAACAAATTTAAATTTTATTCAAACTAAAAGTCTATTATAAAAAATTTTAAACTTAAATCCCAAATAACAACCCACATTTTCTTTATAAAAAAAATTAAAAAAAAAAAAAAACATGTTTTGACTTCTAGTCCAACTTGAAGTCTATTATCAATATTTTAAGAAAAAATAATTAGTAAATTAATTTTATACATTTAAAATTAAAAAAATTAAATTCTATTCAAACTAAAAATATATTGTCAAAAATTTCTAAACTTAAATATTTCAACAAATTTAAATTCTATTCAAAGTAAAAATCTATTATAACAAATTATAAACTTAAATCTCAGACAACAACCCATATTTTCTTTCTAACAAAACAACATTTTGACTTCTACTCCAACTAAAAGTTTATTATCAACATTTTAAGAACAATTAATTAGTAAATTAATTCTATTATATTTGTTATGATATATTTCCTCAAATTAAGGAATAACATTTAACAACTATTTAATTTAAATAAAAATAAAATTTTGTCATCAAAATTTTGTAAACTTAATCCAAAACATCTCACATTTTTTTTTCCCCTCAAGTTGCATCTTATTAAATTAATATTTTGTTAGGATATTAAGCTACAAGACTTTTGATTAATGGATAAGATTTAAAAATAATTTTATTTAAATAAAAATTTATCATGTAAGTTTTTTGAAATTTAAATTGCATATTAAGCCATAGCTTTTTAACATATACAATCTCTCTTAACCAATAAAGTCATCCTTATAATTAAATCCCTCAGAATACACCCCTCGTTGCTATATTTTTTTTTTTTTTCATTTTTTCCCAAGATGCTACTTACGCTTATGTTTTAATCTAATAAATTCATCTTATTTATTGTTATTTACTTATGAATTTGTGCTTAGGATATTATGTCAAAAGAAGATTACTATAAAGAAGCAAAACAATGGACACTCATTTAAGTTCTTGATTATCTAATGTAAATTTTTAATTTTTTTTTTATATTCTCAATTTTTGAACTCTTTTGCATATGTTTTGATTTTGGGTTTTGGTTATTGTATTTAATTTGTGAATGTGTTGATTTTTTTTTTTTTTTTTAATTAGACTATCACTAGGAAAAAATTTGTATTGAGAAACTGTTTTGTTTGTGATGGCTAGAGCATAAATTAAACATAACCCAAATAGGAATCATCAAACTCATTCCATATCTCATATTAAGAAATTAATATAAAGCATAAAGAGTATTTTCAAATATAAAAATAGATAAACACTAATAAAGTCCAAACTCTAAACAATTAGAACTTGAAGCAATTTTTTTAATTAAAATTATTTACTTATTTTATAATTTATTATTACTATCTATTTAATAGTTTTGTAATTTAATTTTATATGTGGTTTTTAAGAGAGAGAGAGAGAGAGAGAGAGAGAGATATTGTTTGGTGTGTGGCTTTGTTTAGATGACCAGTGTTGACAATCAATCATTTAGGATATCGGTTAACAATCTTCTAAAAAAATGATATTGGTTTACCAAAATTAAAGTATTAAATTATTAGAGGAAATTAATCATCATTGATTATCTAACACGTTTTCAATTTTGGGAGGGTGGGGGGAGGTAATTGTAGTAAACCCACATGTGATTTAGTCTATTTTAACTAAATCTACTTGTCATTTAAGAGTTTTCACTTAACCCACCTGAGGTGCCCTCTTCCTAAGGTTAGGCTATGATTACAAAGAGAGAGAGAGAGTTGTTCAGGAGATTTGATTTCTAAGATAGTGAGAGAGTTGTTCTTCAAAGATATGTTGTTCTAGATGGGGTTTTTTATTTTGACTTATATACTAAGGGTGTGCTCCTAATGGTAAAGGGAGAGGTGTATTACCGTTGTCCAACAGAGGTTACCTCAAGTGGGTTAAGTGACTCTTTTTCAACTATGGGCAGGGTTAGTTGAAACCAGCTAAACCATAGGTGGGTTAACTACAGTTACCCTTTTTGTTTAAACAGTTTAGGGTTTTAATTGGGTTAGGTTTATATTGATCTTTTATTTATAAGGCCTTATAAAGAAATGAAAAAGAAAAATGCTAAAACTATTATAAAATATGATGTGACAATGACTGTGAGATGAAGTTAAACTTAATTAATAAATGTTTGAATTGCTTTTATGTGATTGGTGGCATGTCAGTTTGTAAAACTATAGTAAAATTTTGTTGGCATCATTCTTACAATGTAGAATATCATTTTGGTCCTTATATTTTGAAGTCATTGTCAATTTAGTCAATGTTGTTTTCAATTTATGGTCAACTTGCAGTCAATTTTTATTAGTAAGTGTCAATGTTGTTTTCAATTTACGATCAACTTGCAGTCAATTTTTATTAGTAAGTTGATGGTATGGACTAAATTAACAATGACCTCAAAATATAAAAACCAAAAAAGTATATTTGCCGATCTTCAAAAAAATGCACAACCATTTAAATGAATGTAGTATTATAGAGTTTTTGGTCTTTTATAATAGTGCCTATTTTACTATAGGTAGAAATACTTTGTGGTAGGGGCTAAGGGGCTATATAGTTGGGGTATTTCTTTTTTCTTTCTTTTTGTCTTTTTCTTTCTTTCTTGTTATGTTCTTTTATGTTCTCTTGTGTTATTAATTTTTTTTTTTTTTATTGATGCCGTTTCCTTTTTTATTTTTATTTTTTAAATTTTAGTTTTCTCTCATATTGTTTGGTTGAGAGGGTATAAAAGGAAATTATGGAAAATTCATTTGTTTGGTTGAGAAGAAAAACGAGAGAATAGAAAATGTAAGTTGTATAAGTTTACTCTTATGCCCTTATTTCATTATATATATGAAATAATTTCTTTTTAATAAAATTTTACTAATTTATCAATTAAAATTAATAAAATCACATTCTATAGAAATTAAAAAATTATACATATTAATTTTTTTTCTCTTTGATATTATATTTATTACTTTTTTAGTATAAAACAATGGGGAAAAAAAAGCACACAGATAGATACTGA
Organism: Quercus suber; assembly: GCF_002906115.3. Taxonomy (NCBI): domain Eukaryota; kingdom Viridiplantae; phylum Streptophyta; class Magnoliopsida; order Fagales; family Fagaceae; genus Quercus; species Quercus suber. Next base: position 45,082 of record NW_027070280.1, read on the forward strand.
ACAAGCAGAAAAAGAAAGAATAAAACAAGGGGGACAAAGTAAACAACTTCAAAAAAAAAAAAAAGTAAAGAAGAGAAAATGGAAAAGGAAAAACTAATGAGAGATGCTACGTTTACAACAATTTTACAACTTTTTTACAACAAATCACAGGTGGTTAGTTGTTATTGGTTCAAATTTGAAACTAACACTAATTACTTTGTTGCCCCAACAATAACAACTAGTAATAATCTACCACTTAGGATTTATTGTAAAAATGTTGTAAACATATCATTTCTCAAAACTAAAAGGACGAAAAGAATGAAGAAATAGGAAGAAAGAAATCAAAGAGAGAGAGAGAGAGAGAGAGAGAGAGAGAGAGATATGCCTATTAACCCTGTTCATTGTTACATTAAAGGGAAAAAAACATAACTAACTTGACTGCAACAAAATTAGTCGAGTTTTCCCCTTGAATTGGAGAAAACATTTTGGTTGGTTCAAGAAGAAAATACTTAGGTCCAACCAAAATTTTTCTAATTTTCCACCCAATCAAACAGCTCTTTTCTCTCTCCCATTTTTTATTTTCTTTAGAGTTTGTTTGGTTGGGGTGAAAAATAAGGGAGAAAAAAGTGGGAAGATAACTTAAGTTTTCTCTAGTTTTGATGGGAGAAGAAAATTAGGGAAAAGATGAGTGATCCATGGTATTTTCAACTGAAAGCGGTTCCACCAAAATACAATTGCCGTGACTCAGAGAGAAAACTAGGAACGAACAAAGAATGGTGATCTCGTCCTTGCTTACTATTACAACACCTGTTTCTTATATATATATATATATATTTTAATCAATTCTGCTTCTTTTTCCGTTCCTCGCCGTTACTTCTTTTTTTTCCTCCACCTATTTTTTTCCCTCTTCTTTCTTTTCCTTTTGCTTTTCGTCGGTTTTGTTGCCTAAAAGAGGGCATCTATTTTCTCACTGGATCTAGATTTTGATCTTTCAATCACTCTTCTTTTTTTTCTTTTTTCTTTTTTCTTTTTTGTTGAGAAATGTCGGTCTATATTATTTATCTTCTTTTTAATATTCTTTGTTTTTTTTTTTTTTGACCCTCTTTTTAATATTCTTTGTTGAAACTTGAAATTGTGTTTTATTTTTATGTGTCATCATAGTCTATTGACATCATTTAAGAAAAAGACACATTACTAGCCCATATAAATTATGTGTTTCTATCCTAAAATTTCCCAATTAATAATACCTTTTAAAAAAAGTTGGGGAATTGGTTTAATGAAAATAAAGTTGGGGATTTGGTTTTGGCTTTACTGACCAAGACCAATGTATTTGCATTAATATTTATATGGCTATACATGTAAATCTGTTACACCTGAAAAGATATAGCAATAATTCAAATTACAAGAAGAATATAAATTTTAGTTGTATGTATTTTTATCTCAATATTCTGCCGCATCTCTGTTTTATAGGATATTTGGTCTTATCTTAATCTTGAAATGATGAGATTTGAACTTGATACTTATCTTCTATCTTTCTCAAAATTAGCATCAATAGTATTAACTTAATCCTAATGATATGATATCTTAACACAACCAAACACATATAGCGAAAAAATAAACTCTCTTCTATCGTTCACCTTTTCTATCTTATCGCCATTTTTTCCCTTATCAATTTTCTATTCGTCCGACTAAATAAAGCCGCATACCTCTCTATAATAGTCTCCACAATGGACAATGCGTGCATGTCAAGAAACGTCGGCAGCAAAATCCAAAGTTTGCACGTGTCATCGGCACGTGACTCTTTCATGATCAGCACGTCACCCTCTCTCTCCCTCTACGCCACGTGTCTTTTTGTCATCTCAACAAGTTCTAGACGTTACAGTACTTGGTCCAAGTTGAACACAGTGTCTCTTAAATACCCAAAAATACCCCTCACTAGTACCGTCTACATCAAATCCCGACAGACCCATTTTTTGTAATTTCACCTTATTTAATATATCCGAAGGAACATGTTCCAAGACTTTCACTCAAGTGCCACTCCATTCATATATGTGGTCTTGTTCCCCGCTTTTTCTAGCTGTGATCATACATTAGCACACAGAGACAAGTTTCTTCCTTCTTGTCAAGGTGAGAATTTCCATTTTCATTTTCATTTTTATTTTCATATTTTAAGTTTCATCCATGCTTGTTTCATTCTTGTCTTGGTGAGATTGTTTTTCCTAATTTTTTTTTTTTTTTTGGAGATGTAGTTGTCAGAATCAGCTTTATTTTNGTTTTGGGTTTTTTTTTTTTTTAGGTAGGAAATTTCATAATTTGTGATGATTGATTAGTTATGAAGTGGAAACAACAGTGTCTGATCATAATAGTTCAAGTGCAACCAAGATTGACAATTTTTTTTGGAATTATATTAGAAAAGGAAAAGGGAAAGACACAAAGGATGTGTACTAGCGCAATTCAAAGAATACAACTCAAAATGAAAGAGTTTCAATAAAATCAACAAAAGACATTAAGGGGTGATTCCTAAAGCATGAATCCAATAAAAAAATATCCGTGAAATACGTTTTTTGGTGATAAAGGCAGGACATTTGATGCCATCAAACCCTGTCTGTTTCTTTCAAACCATATATTCCACATGATGCACGAGGGCAAGGTGTGCCACACCATGGCAGCTCTATGGTGCTGAATATGAATAGCAAGCACACCCAATTCATGTGGTCGTATGCCTTCTCAATGTCAAGCTTACATATGACAGTCGGAATACACGTTCTCAACCTACTGTCTAGGCATTCATTTGCTAATAGCACAGAATCTGTGATTTGTCTCCCCCTAACAAAAGCATTATGTGTATCATAAATTACGTTCCCAATAAAATTTTCAACCGATTAGCCAACACTTTAGAGATCAACTTATACATGCTCCCAATTAAACTTATGGGTTGAAAACTCTTTATATTTGTAGCCCCAGGTTTCTTAGGAATCAGGCTCCTGGAATACTTGCAACACAGTCTTCTCTTTCTAACTTTTGATTGCCAAACATTGGAGGTTGCTTATTATTTGTACCAGAACTGCCAAAGTTACCAAATTTTGTTTAAGTGATTTTTTATGAAATGTTCCGGATTTCATTGTTGCTGTTGGTCTACTTTGGATGTTATGCAGTCCATGTTACCTATATAACTAGACAATTCTTAGTTTTTAAAACACATGCCATAGTGCCATTGGGTATTTAGTACACAAATTACCCAGTTTGAACCTATTTTAGTCCTATTCAATACCTTTTGTGGGATGAACGTTAGTGTTATTGGTCAGTTCATTGTAAGTCAAAAGTGGATTATGTTTCTAATCCTTGTCATCTATTTTAGGTGATCAGTTGATGTGTTGTGCAAAAGAATTTTTGTAAAATAAACATTGAAAATGGGGGACTCTGAGGGAGACTTGTTGAGCTCACCACCAATGGAAAAATTGGGTGCTGGTGACCACTTGTCAGTTTGGAAAGACTATGGGGTATATGGAATTGTGGGTGCTGTTGTTGTTGGTATACTCATACCTATAGTACTTTCTTCTGTGTTCATGGGAAAGAAAAAGGAAAAGCAAAGAGGTGTGCCGGTGGAAGTTGGTGGTGAGGCAGGTTATGCTGTTCGTAATGCTCAGGCAAGTGAGTTGGTTGAAGTTCCTTGGGAAGGAGCCACAACCATGGCAGCTCTGTTTGAGCAATCTTGTAAAAAGAATTCACAATATAACTTTCTTGGTACTAGAAAGCTAATTAGCAAGGAATTCATCCCAGCTAGTGATGGTAGGAAGTTTGAGAAGCTACACTTGGGCGATTATGAATGGCAAACTTATGGAGAGATATTTGATCGTGCTTGTAACTTCGCATCTGGGCTTGTCAGATTAGGTCATAATTTGGACAGCCATGCTGCCATTTTTTCTGATACTCGGCCAGAGTGGTTCATTGCCCTTCAGGTAGCCTTTTCATCACAAGTAAATTTCATAGATCTCTTTCTGTTTTTTGGGGTTGGGGGTGGGTAATTTCTTTTTCTTTTCCTTTGATTTATATTTGTAGATGCAGGAGATGCTAAAAGAATTTCATTTTTTTGATTCTAGGGATGCTTTCGACAAAATATCACTGTTGTTACTATTTATGCTTCCCTAGGCGAGGATGCCCTGATCCACTCACTTAATGAGGTTGGTAATCACTGCTCTTGTATACTTAGGAGATTATATTGTCTAGGATATGGATGATTAACTCTGTGCAAATCCATATAATATTAAATAGCTAAAAACACAGGTTATGTATAGTCCTAAGTCAGAACTGTAAAATTTTGACAGACCCAAGTATCAACACTTATCTGTGAATCCAAGCAATTGAAGAAGTTAGCTGCGATAAGCTCAAGCCTTGAGAGTATCCAAAATATTATATACTTTGAAGATGATGGAACTGAAAATGATATTAGTGTTTCTGGAAGCATGAGCAACTGGACAGGCTCAGCTTTTTCTGATGTTGAGAAACTTGGGAAAACAAGTCCTGTTCATCCAAGCCTGCCTTCCAAAAATAGTAATGCTGTTATCATGTATACAAGCGGCAGTACAGGTCTACCAAAGGTTTGTTCCTGCTTCTAATTCCTTATGTTGTTCAATTGTTCTTTGCTGCATATGCCAGCAAGAGGATAAATTAAGAATCGTGCTTCATAACTCTTTCCCAATTGCCAGCACTGGAAGTCAAAGAACTTCGAGGCTTTTTTTTTTTTTTTTTTGGGTTTCGTTTTCTGGGTTGCAGATGCCCAGTTTGAATGTGGTCCAGAAACCCCAGTAATTTGTCTTTCTATAACTTATATTCCTTGACATTAAAGGTGTTAAAATTTATGTTTGCAAGTTCTTGGGGCAAGTTCTACTCCAGTTCCCGGAGATTTTCTAAGTGCTTGAATCCTGATAAACACTTTCTCAATTGTGTTTCGCCTCTTTTTTTGTTTATGTTTGTTGAAAGCTTTGTATCCTTACTCAATTTTTATTTTTATTTTTAAGATGGTATAATCTGTATCAATGTAGGGAGTCATGATTACTCATGGAAACCTTGTAGCAACTGCTGCAGCTGTTATGATGGTGGTCCCAAATATTCATAGAAGTGATATATACTTAGCATACTTGCCCTTAGCTCATGTTTTTGAACTGGCAGCTGAGGTATCTTCTTGTTTGCATTCTTATTTTCAACATTAATTGGTTGAGATTGTTTTACATGATTGTGGTTGTCCAGTCTGTGATGTTGGCTGCAGGTTGTTCAATGGGCTATGGTTCGACATTGACTTTAACTGACACTTCTAATAAAATTAAGAAAGGAACCAAGGGAGATGCTTCTGTGTTAAAGCCCACCATCATGACAGCCGTTCCAGCTATTCTTGATCGTGTTCGAGATGGAGTTCTAAAAAAGGTTTTGAGTTAAATATATTTTGTTGTACTGCATTTGTGATTAGTGCTTATTGGTGGTTGAGGCAAATAGTCAGCTCTCTTCTTTGCCATCTGTTATGATGTGATCTAGGTTGAAGAGAAAGGGGGGTTAGCGAAGAATCTATTCAACATTGCATATAAGCGACAATTATCTGCTATAGAAGGAAGTTGGCTTGGGGCTTGGGGCTTGGAAAGAATGTTGTGGGATGTCCTTATCTTTAAAGGAATACGCGCTTTACTTGGAGGAGACATCCGATTCATGCTATGTGGTGGAGCTCCTTTATCTGCGGATTCACAGCGGTTTATCAACATCTGCATGGGGTAATTGGATTTTCAATCATATATTATTCGTATTTTTTTAGTTTAGAATCGAAAGTTTAAAATGGTCTAAACTACCTCAGAAGTTCAAGTTCAATTCCATGCTAGATGCTCCATGGCTTACAATGGGTCGGTGTGCGTAATTTGCTCATAACAGTTTCTTTCTTGCGCTTTGTATTCAAGTTAAAGATGATTTTCTGAACACATTTCCCTTTTTCAGGTCTCCTATTGGTCAAGGATATGGCTTGACTGAAACATTTGCTGGAGCTGCTTTTTCGGAGTTTGATGACACAACAGTGGGACGTGTTGGGCCACCTCTTCCTTGTTGCTACATTAAGGTATGCCTCTACCTCTTAATGAAATTTTTTTACAGAATCATGTAAATTGTACTGTGGAGGGCCCAAATCAGCTCATAGTGGCTTAGCTTTGGTGAGTGCTTCCAACTGACAGTATCGTTCACAAGTTTGTGTTTCTGTGGAAGTTAATTCTTTTCTATTTCGTTGAATAAGACATGACTTGTACATTCCATTAAAAATTCATGATAATAAGCGTATTAGGTGTACTAAGTAGAATACTTTTCAATTGGGTTTTAAAAATATTGTTGATAGCATGCTTATGTACTTAAAGCTCAAAGCTCAAAACCCCAAGGTCTAAGTGCTTCTCTTGGTCAAGGTGAAGCTCATTTAATGAAGTATGTCTTGGGCACACTTTTCTGGTGCTTTTTGAAGAAACACAAAGGATGCCTAGGGGTGTGTGTGTGTTCTTTGTTAAAAAAATGAACAAAGTTTCTCTCCAAACTAGTTTGGAGAAAAACTCTACAAACTCCTCATATATCTCTATATTAACTGTGAATTTTGAAAATCTAACCGTTAAATTGCATGTTTTTATTATATTCTTTATGCATGTAAAATTTCAAGACGATCAAAGATTAATTACTATCTCATCAAACAAATGTTAAAATTTTAAATTTTTATGATCTAAAATTATGTATAAAAAATAAGTTTATTGATCGAATAGTAAATAATATCTAATTTGAACGAAATTTGATATGCATGTTAAGAACATAAAGAACATGAAATTTAACGATTAGATTTTCAAAATTCACCAAAAAAAAAAAAAAAAATGATATATGAGAAGTTTGAAAAGTTTCTCTCCAAACTAGTTTGGAGAAAATATTTGTTCTAAAAAAATTGTGAATCATTAAAATTAATTGCTCAATCTTGAAGGAAATGACATGGACCTTTGATTTATTGTAAGAACACTATTCTTAAGGTGCTATATTACACACAAAAAAGAATTGTTTACATATAAAATGCCTTGAACCTTGATAATTTACTTTTCTTCCTTTTTGTTCTTTGGCTTTTGGATATATTTTCATTGAACCATATACTTCTTTTAATCTTAGCTATTACAGTTATGATTTTTATAAGCACAAGAGGATTATATTAATATTATGTTTAAACTTTCCGTGACTAGATTATTATCATACTGTCCATTGATAATTGTTTTCAAAATTACTATATAAACATTTTAAGAAATTGGAAGAGCTTATGAAAAATTTGAACTTCTAAACTTTGTGTGATTGTACTATCTATTTTAGCTAATAGGAAAAATATTACAATTTTGATTTATTAAATTTTTAATTAAATGTTATGAATCTTCTGTTAGAGGTAATAATATATTGTTTTTTAAAAAGTGCACATTTTACTTCAATTAGATGCACTCTTGCACTTTGCACGTACGCTCCAAAATCCCTGTGTGCTTAAGTCCGCTTCGCACTTTTACTAGCACTGGTTTTAATAAGTTCCTATTATTTGTTACTGTAGCTTGTTTCTTGGGAAGAAGGTGGATATAAGTCAACGGACAAACCAATGCCTCGAGGGGAGATTGTAGTAGGGGGATTTAGTGTAACTGCTGGTTACTTTAAAAATCAAGAAAAAACTAATGAGGTGTACAAGGTAATTTCCAAGCTGTGTCTATGTGTCTTACTTCTATTTACTTTTCACATATGCTGCAACTTGATCTTGCAGTCTGTATATACTGCTACTCATGATCTGTTACATGTTACAGGTTGATGAAAAGGGCATGCGCTGGTTTTATACTGGTGACATTGGACAATTTCACCCTGATGGATGCCTTGAAATTATTGACAGGAAGAAGGATATTGTGAAACTTCAACATGGAGAATATGTCTCCCTTGGAAAGGTGCATTAAACATTTTGCCTTTTATTCTTGATAGACTAAGCCTTGGAGAAGAAGTTTTGCTTGGTGCTGATTGGATTAGTGGCTGCATTATTACAGGTTGAGGCAGCTCTCTCGACAAGTAATTATGTGGATAATATCATGTTACATGCAGATCCCTTCCATAGTTATTGTGTAGCACTAGTTGTTCCTTCACATCAAGTCCTAGAGAAGTGGGCACAACAAGCTGGCATCAACTACAGAGATTTCTCTGAGCTGTGTGACAAGGCTGAAACTGTCAGTGAGGTCCAGCAATCCCTTTCTAAGGTTTGTGTGTTTTTGTTTATCTCCTGAATCCAAAACTATGTTGACAAAGTAATATTTGTTATATCACTACTGCTGCCAGCGCTCAGAAGACAAATTTAGGAGATATGTAGGTTTCATTGTTGAGAGATACAAATACACTTGCATTTGGTGGTGGGGGAGGGGAAGTCAATCCTGTGAGCGTTAGGTAGTCTGGTTTGGAAGGTCTCACTCTCAATTTTGTGCCATCACTGTGCATGTTGCCAATCTACTTCCAAATTCATGCACTTACACAGAAAAAAAAAATGCCATTATGCACTTAAAGCAAGTGAGAGACTGACAAAGTCATACTAGTTCCTCGCATCATAATGCCATTTGCATTGTATATTTCACCGATTCTTTTGTTTCCTTTGAAACAAACCAATCCGCATATGTGAAAATAATACTATATTCCACCATCTTCATGAATTTTCTTGCATTCATCCCTGTTATTGGTATGTCATAATATGCACAAAGGGGCGATGAACTTTTTCTTTGATTTTTTAAATGTCTGCAGGCTGCAAAAACAGCAAAATTGGATAAGTTTGAAACTCCTGCAAAGATTAAGTTGCTGCCTGAAGCATGGACCCCCGAGTCCGGATTAGTCACGGCTGCTCTCAAGATAAAGAGAGAACAACTGAAGGCTAAGTTTAAAGATGAGCTTCAAAAATTATATGGGTGAAATATGTATATAAAGAGAGAACAACTGAAGGCCAAGTTTAAAGATGAGCTTCAAAAATTTTATGGGTGAAATATGTATTTGGTGTATGTATTTTCCTCTGTTGTGCATTTCTGCTATATTTTCAAGACACGCAAGTAATGTTTTTCTCAATTTTCAAAATTTTCCAGTAAAGAATATATTCTGACAGCATGATACTAATGTTCATAATTAAAATTTCATTTCATGCTGCTTGCCATAATTACATTATTTGTGGCATTTGGGCAAACGGCAGAGACCGTATTGATATTTAAATTACGGGGAGAAAAAAGTAGACCATATTGCTCTGTCAAAATCAAACTATTGCCCGAAAAAATCTAGTGACATTTGTTGGCTGGGGGTTTATAATATGATGTTTATGGATTATTAGAGATGTAGAAGCATAAAGTTTAGCCCAGAAAATTTGAGTTTTGCTAAAACAAAACTGAAACGTGAGTAAATTTTGTTCAATTGGAATTGTTGTGCTACGTAGTCCCAGGACTTTAGGTAGAAATAAATTTTAGGGGTGACAAAATCAACTTTAGACCCATTTGCGCACCTAAACCCAGATCCAAACCTCTCATCAAAAATAAAAAATAAAAAATAAAAATCCAAACTCACTTCATTATTAATTGGATTAAATGGGTATTAACTCAATTAAAATCCCAACTCACTCAATTATTAATTGGGTTAAATGGGTTAATACTCAATTAAATCTAATTAACATTAATGTTTATTGGGTTTTAACTGGGTATCAAATTAGACCCAATTATGATATAAATATCATTTTAATAGTTCATCCAATTCTAAAATACTCTAAAACCACAAAAAATTAACAAAATACCCCCTAGACCTAAAAATGACCAAAATATCCCCTAAATCTAAAAATGAGCAAAATATTCATAAAACCTTTTTTTTTTTTTTAAATCAAAATCAAAATCAAAATACTCCTAAATCCAAAAATTTCCAAAATACCCCAAAACCTAAAAAATGACCAAAATATTCCTAAAACCTAGAAAGTGACCAAAATACCCCTAAACCTATAAAGTGACAAAGATACCTCCAAAACCTAAAAATTGCTAAAATACCCCCCTCTAAACCTAAAAAATGACCGAAATACCCTTGAAATCGAAAATACCACCTAAATCAAAAAAATGATTAAAATACCTCCGAAACCTAAAAATGACCAAAATAACCCCAAAACCTAAAAAATTGACCAAAACACTACCTAAACTTAAAAATTGACCAAAATACTCTCGAAACCTATAAATTACCAAAGTACCCCCTAAACCAAAAAAATGAAATACCCCAAATTAACCAAATTACCCCCAAAAAATGAAATACCCCAAATTAACCAAATTACCCCCTAAAAATTGACCAAATTACCCCCTAAACTTAAAAGTAAAAATTGACTAAAATATCCCCTAAACTTAAAATGATTGCAATACCCTCAAAAAAAAAAAAATGAAATATCCCCAAAACCTAAAAAATGACCAAAATAACCCCTAAACTTAAAAAATGACCAAAATATCACCGAAATCTATAAAATGACCAAAATACCCCGAAACCTATAAAATGACAAAAATGCCCCTTAAACCTATAAGACGATTAAAAATACACCCTAAACCTAAAGAATGACCAAAATCCCCCCTAAAATTATAAAATGACCAAAATACCCCCTAAACATAAAAAATGACCAAAATACCTCCTGAACCTAAAAATTAACTAAATATCCCAGAAACCTAAAAAATTATCGAAATATCCCCAAAACTTAAAAAATTACTAAAAGATCTCCAAAACCTAGGAAAATTACCGAAATAGCCCTAAAATCTAAAAATTAACAATACACCCCTCAAACCTAAAAAATTAGTGACATTCCCTCAAAACCTACAAAATGATTGAATTACTCTTAGAACCTTTAATTTGATGAAAATACCATCCAAACATCTAGAATACCCTAAACCTTTATTTTGGTAATTTTAGAGGCTTCGGGTGTATTTTGTTTATCTTATAGGATTAGTGGTATTTTGGTCATTTTAGACATTTTGAGGGTTATTTTGATCGTTTTAGAGGTTTAGTGTTATTTTGGTTGTTTTAGAGGTTTTAGGGTATTTTTGGTAATTTCAGAGGTTTTGGGTTATTTTTGGTTATTTTAGATGTTTTGGACATATATGGGTCATTTGGAAGGTTTAAGGGTACTTTCATCATTTTATAGGTTTGAGGGTTTTATTCATCTTATAGGTTTTGAGGGTTTTTTGGTCATTTTATAGGTTTAGAGGTATTTCGGTCACTTTTTAGGTTTAGATAGTATTTTGGTAATTTTTAGGTTTCGAGAATATTTTGGTCATTTTTTAGTTTCAGGGGTATTTTGATCATTTTTTTAGGTTTATGGGGTATTTTGGTCAATTTTAGGTTTTAGGGGTTTTTTAAATCATATTTCATCTTTTTTTAGGTTTATGGGGTATTTTAGTAATTTTAAAGGCTTTTAAGAGTATTTTGGTCATTTTTCATATTTTAGGGGCATTTTAGTAATTTTGATTATTGGGTAATATGGTGAGTTGGGGTTTACCCATAATAATTGGATTGGGTCGAGTTTGGATTAGAAGTAATTAGTTAATGGGTAATAACTAATAAATGGGTAAATGTGTTTTATGTACCCAACCTAATTATGCTCACCCCAAACTCACTCATTTGATGCCCTTATGTAGAATAGGCATTGTGCTTTGTAATGTCCTTGGATTGAATTCCTAATTAATGTCTTAATTCGCTATTGACTTTGTGGGAGATATTTGTATGTGGTTGTTGTTGTTGTTGTTGTTGTTGTGTATGTGTATTAATAGGTAAAAACTTAGAGAAAATTCAATTAGAATTTAAAATTAGAGTCCAATTTTGCATCATGTGTCTAAATTTATATGGGAATCACACCATAATTATCTACTTAAATTTGTGCCATGTGTCTACTTAAATTTTTTAATCTTTGTGCCAAGTGAGTTAATAAGGGCAAAATACTAAGAATCTAATATTAATAAACTATAAAATATATAATAATAATATAATAATAATAATAATAATAATAATAAACCAATCACATATACTCAATAAAAATCACTACACAACAAAGATCATCACATGTTCTATCTTATTAAAAACTAGAAAAAAATTATCATAATTAGTATTAAATTTAGTTAAGCATTTTAATATGTGACTAGTTACATTTACTTAAAAAAATGATTAATTGTTTATATTTTTGTGATAAAAATTGTGTTTATTTTATTTTTTATTTTTTGGAAACTGAAATAGGATTCATTTATTCATTAAAAAACTAGAATCCAAATACAAAGCCATAAGGGCCAGTGGTGGTGACTCTTCCATCCATACAATGTCATTATCTATTGACTAGCATAACAAGCTAAAGAGTGGGCAACTGCGTTGACACTACGACGAACACAACTAATAGCTACACTCCAAAGACCTATTGCAATGCAGCAAATGTCCTCATAAACTAGTCCCAGCCAAGACAGATTTAAAATTAAAATTTTGTTTAATTTTAAATATATCTATAGGTATAAATGTTTTATATGCTATTTTTTTATAAATAATTTGACTAATTATTTATAATTTTGTAATAAAAATTATGTTTAATTTTAAATGAATTCATGTGTTTGCATGGATTACATGTTTGTTTTGTGTTAATAAGGGGTGCATATGATTCAAGGAAAAAAGAAAAAAAGAAAAAAAAAAAGTATGGTAGACTTTAGCTATCGGACCTAATAATCTATCAAATCTGATGGAGGATTTGTGGCAATGCTGGATAAGAACAATAATATGTTCAACTTACTCTAACTTAGATATAGTATTATAGGTATAATATGTAAACTTAATTCTTTATGTTGTTAAAGCATTCAACAAAAACTTTTAACTTCAGTATGTAGAACTTACTCTAGATTTCACACCGATATAAAACACAATAAAATGACCATAATAAAATAGTCATGAGACTTACCTAGATCCATTGATGCAATTCTCTTGAGATCCAGTAAATAATAATAATTCCCTATAGGATAGGTTTATCTCTCTTCACCTTGTATACACTCAGTTTAGTCAGATTCAGTCTATGATGAGAAAAAAACTGAATACCTTAATGGTAGAGAGAGTACCAATTTTCTAGTTTACTTTAATCTCCACTTCACCATCAAAGTTTGAGTCACGTTTAGGAAAACATTTCTCTAATTAACCAATCAGATAAGATACTAATCCTATAAATATAATAAACAAAAAAAAGATAAGACACTAACGAATATGCGTTTATATCCCCATTAAACCTCTAACTTATCACACGTGCCTTATCATGTGGACCACTAAATTAAATTAATAAATTAATTTAGTCTTACATAGTATATTAATGTTTTGCATTAATAAATCAAAAAAAATTCCAACTATTGTTAGTTTTTCCATTCAATTTTTGAGAGGGGCATGAGATCCATGTTTTTTTTTTTGGGACAGGAAGGTAGCACTGTGATTGTTAAGCAATATTGGTGAGGTAGTATTAAAAGCCATTCCAAATAGTTTGCTACATTCAGAACGAATGATATGGCATACACATTTCAATAGAATTCAAATAGCTTTGATTAGTATTAAATATACGGAATGGGTGCCACATGCTAGCAAAGGGATCCAGATTAGATCTAGTGCTTCCAGTACACTAGACCCGGTTGAATGGTGACACGTGTCCAAAAATGGACACGTGTCACAATCCTAACAAGTCCAGTGCCACTGGACATTGAACCCAAACCTCCCCCCTAGCCAAGTGGTAAGTAATTTTAATAATCAAGATGATGACCCATTGGGCTAGCCTGGTGATGGAAATATCTTGGACCTAAATGTGTTTCAATCTAACCTTTCTTGAGGCCAATGCCCCCGTCAATAGGCTCGAGTAAAACTATAAAACTAAGGGTGGGCTATGCATTAGCCCTAAATGTTTTGCAAGCCCAAGTCTTTTTTTTTTTTTTTGGTTGCTCTATGATATAATTTTACTCTAACATAATTTAAGTGTATATATGTGTGAAGAAGCTCTCTTATAGAAACTTGAACCCTGACCCTTGCCCCCACACCTTGCAATCTTGAGCCATTTTGAAAGTGGGGGAGACTAGGAGAGTTCTAATGCTATCTCAACTCAGACCCTTTTGTTCTAGGCAAGTGGGCCAACAATTTTCAAGTAATTTTAATTTCATGATTCTCGATGGGTATTGGGTGTTTGACTTGGTTTCAAAGAGAGATGGGCAACCATCGATGACGACAATTGTGTGGTTGACCTTCCTATGCTAGCTAATCTATTATTCCCCTTTTGTTAACCTTACTCTCATCGAGATATGGGAGTTGTGTCTTGGTAATGGTGGAGGTATTTTCGTCCCATTCAATGTTGATTTTGGAGAGAGAGAGAGAGAGAGAGAGAGAGAGCAAATCAACCAAAACATTGAACATCAAATGACCTCCAATTATTAGTACATTAAAATACTCTATTCATGCATTTCATATGTTATTGTCAATGTCGAGGCTATAACCAAACTCATTCTTCTTGTGGAGGAGCAACATACATTATAGGTTATACTTTCACTTTGGTCCATGGTTGTCAAGAGCACAATCTAAGATAGTAGCATTGTAAAATCCTACAATCCTATTGTATAGAATTTGATTTGGATTGTATTGGGATCATTTGTAAAGAAAAATCAGAATAGGATCGTGAGTCAGATCACAGGATCATACAAAATTGCAGTCCCACAATGATTTTACACAATTTTACCACATCTACTTTAATTATGCTTATTTTTGTTATTAGTCCTTTAATATAAGCCCAAAATAAAAGGAATTTTTTGTCTCGTACAAAAGCAAGCATTGTTCATTAAAAAATAATAATAATAAATATAAATAAATAAAATCAAGTACCAATTGTCCCAAAGCCCATAAAATGAATTTAAATGCTTTAAAAGAAAACCCCATTTTTGTCAATTCTCAATCTATTTTTGCTAAGTTGGAGCACTAAACAATTTTCATTTAAGGCATGTGTTGTGTCGAAAACCATATCTATTATGTAAGTGTGTGTGTGTGTGTGTGTATATATATATATATATATTTTTTTTTTTTGAGAAGGAAGACGTTAAACTTTATTAAGAAAACCCAGCAATATCAGCTATGATAAGAGAAACAAGGGGTGGTGGAACAGTCTCCATCCACACCGAAAAATCAGAAATACAAATCGAATGTCTTGCTAAATTATGCGCTACCTTATTACCCTCTCTTTGTATGAGAGTAAAGTAATTGATTAAACAAAGTAGCATTGAATCTGATGTCCTCCATTAATATCTCAACTTGTGTCATAACATTCCTTAATAGCCCTGTACCCTGTTTTTCTTACACTCATGTTTTTCATGCTATGTAAAGATTCAAATGCCACAAGAATATTATCAAAAATCAACCTATTCTTAGCAAAAGCTGATTGGTGAGTGATGATGGTGGGTAAAATATGTTTAAGTCTATTTGTTAGAACTTTAGAGAAAATTTTGTAGAGGACATTGCACAAACTAATGGGACAATATTGAGTGACAAATTCAGGGTTTTTTATTTTAGGGATAAGTGTAATGAAGGTGTGATTTATTGGATAATGGATTGTACTTAAATTGAGCCAAGATAGGACTGAATTTGTTATATCATTATCAACCATCCCCCCCCCCCCCCCCCCAATGTGTCTTACTTCTATTTACTTTTCACATATGCTGCAACTTGATCTTGCAGTCTGTATATACTGCTACTCATGATCTGTTACATGTTACAGGTTGATGAAAAGGGCATGCGCTGGTTTTATACTGGTGACATTGGACAATTTCACCCTGATGGATGCCTTGAAATTATTGACAGGAAGAAGGATATTGTGAAACTTCAACATGGAGAATATGTCTCCCTTGGAAAGGTGCATTAAACATTTTGCCTTTTATTCTTGATAGACTAAGCCTTGGAGAAGAAGTTTTGCTTGGTGCTGATTGGATTTGTGGCTGCGTTATTGCAGGTTGAGGCAGCTCTCTCGACAAGTAATTATGTGGATAATATCATGTTACATGCAGATCCCTTCCATAGTTATTGTGTAGCACTAGTTGTTCCTTCACATCAAGTCCTAGAGAAGTGGGCACAACAAGCTGGCATCAACTACAGAGATTTTTCTGAGCTGTGTGACAAGGCTGAAACTGTCAGTGAGGTCCAGCAATCCCTTTCTAAGGTTTGTGTGTTTTTGTTTATCTCCTGAATCCAAAACTATGTTGACAAAGTATTTCTTACTTATCAAAAAAAAAAAAAAACTATGTTGACAAAGTAATATTTGTTATATCACTACTGCTGCCAGCGCTTAGAAGACAAATTTAGGAGATATGTAGGTTTCATTGTTGAGAGATACAAATACACTTGCATTTGGTGGTGGGGGAGGGGAAGTCAATCCTGTGAGCGTTAGGTAGTCTGGTTTGGAAGGTCTCTCAATTTTGTGCCATCACTGTGCATGTTGCCAATCTTCTTCCAAATTCATGCACTTACACAGAAAAAAAAAAAAGCCATTATGCACTCAAAGCGAGTGAGAGACTAACAAAGTCATACTAGTTCCTCGCATCATAATACCATTTGCGTTGTAAATTTCACTTTCACCGATTCTTTTGTTTCCTTTGAAACAAACCAATCCGCATACGTGAAAATAATACTATATTCCACCATCTTCATAAATTTTCTTGCATTCATCCCTGTTATTAGTATGTCATAATATGCACAAAGTGGCGATGAACTTTTTCTTTGATTTTTTAAATGTCTGCAGGCTGCAAAAACAGCAAAATTGGATAAGTTTGAAACTCCTGCAAAGATTAAGTTGCTGCCTGAAGCATGGACCCCCGAGTCCGGATTAGTCACGGCTGCTCTCAAGATAAAGAGAGAACAACTGAAGGCTAAGTTTAAAGATGAGCTTCAAAAATTATATGGGTGAAATATGTATATAAAGAGAGAACAACTGAAGGCCAAGTTTAAAGATGAGCTTCAAAAATTTTATGGGTGAAATATGTATTTGGTGTATGTATTTTCCTCTGTTGTGCATTTCTGCTATATTTTCAAGACACGCAAGTAATGTTTTTCTCAATTTTCAAAATTTTCCAGTAAAGAATATATTCTGACAGCATGATACTAATGTTCATAAGTAAAATTTCATTTCATGCTGCTTGCCATAATTACATTATTTGTGGCATTTGGGCAAAAGGCAGAGACCGTATTGATATTTAAATTACGGGGAGAAAAAAGTAGACCATATTGCTCTGTCAAAATCAAACTATTGCCCGAAAAAATCTAGTGACATTTGTTGGCTGGGGGTTTATAATATGATGTTTATGGATTATTAGAGATGTAGAAGCATAAAGTTTAGCCCAGAAAATTTGTGAGTTCTGCTAAAACAAAACTGAAACGTGAGTAAATTTTGTTCAATTGGTATTGTTGTGCTACGTAGTCCCAGGACTTTAGGTAGAAATAAATTTTAGGGGTGACAAAATCAACCTAGATCCATTTGTGCACCTAAATCCAGATCCAATCCTCTCATCAAAAATAAAAAATAAAAATTCAAACTCACTCCATTATTAATTGGATTAAATGGGTATTAACTCAATTAAAAATCTAACTCACTCAATTATTAATTGGGTTAAATGGGTTAATACCCAATTAAATCTAATTAACATTAATGTTTATTGGGTTTTAACTGGGTATCAAATTAGACCCAATTATGATTTAAATATCATTTTTATAGTTCATACAATTCTAAAATACTCTAAAACTATAGAAAATTAACAAAATACCCCCTAAACCTAAAAATGACCAAAATATCCCCTAAATCTAAAAATTAGCAAAATATCCCTAAAACCTTTAAAAAAAAATCAAAATCAAAATACCCCTAAACCCAAAAATTTCCAAAATACCCCAAAACCTAAAAAATGACCAAAATATTCCTAAAACCTAGAAAGTGACCAAAATATCCCTAAACCTATAAAGTAACCAAAATACCTTCAAAACCTAAAAATTGCTAAAATACCCCTCCCTCTAAATCTAAAAGATGACCGAAATACCCTTGAAATCGAAAATACCACCTAAATCAAAATAATGATTTAAATACCTCCAAAACCTAAAAATGACCAAAATAACCCCAAAACCTAAAAAATTGACCAAAACACTGCCTAAACTTAAAAATTGACCAAAATACTCTCGAAACCTAGAAATTACCAAAGTACCCGCTAAACCAAAAAAATGAAATACCCCATAAACCTAAAAATTGACCAAATTACCCCCTAAACTTAAAAATAAAAATTGACTAAAATATCCCCTAAACTTAAAATGATTGCAATACCCTCAAAAAAAAAAAAAAATTTCCCAAAACCTAAAAAATGACCAAAATAATCCCTAAACCTAAAAAATGACCAAAATATCACCGAAATCTATAAAATGACCAAAATACCCCGAAACCTATAAAATGACAAAAATGCCCCTTAAACCTATAAGACGATTAAAAATACACCCTAAACCTAAAGAATGACCAAAATACCCCCTAAACATAAAAAATGACCAAAATACCTCCTGAACCTAAAAACTGACTAAATATCCCTGAAACCTAAAAAATTATTGAAATATTCCCAAAACCTAAAAAATGACTTAAAGATCTCCAAAACCTAGGAAAATTACCGAAATAGCCCTAAAATCTAAAAATTAACAAAACACCCCTCAAACCTAAAAAATTAGTGACATTCCCTCGAAACCTACAAAATGATTGAATTACTCTTAGAACCTTTAATTTGATGAAAATACCATCCAAACATCTAGAATACCCTAAACCTTTATTTTGGTAATTTTAGAGGCTTCGGGTGTATTTTGTTTATCTTATAGGATTAGTGGCATTTTGGTCATTTTAGACATTTTGAGGGTTATTTTGATCGTTTTAGAGGTTTAGAGTTATTTTTGTTGTTTTAGAGGTTTCAGGGTATTTTTGGTAATTTTAGAGGTTTTGGGTTATTTTTGGTTATTTTAGAGGTTTTGGGCATATATGGGTCATTTGGAAGGTTTAAGGGTGATGAGTTCTTAGAAATCAGTGGGCTGAAAGGTCTTCGGATGTTGATGATCTTAAAGAGTGAGTCCTGAAAAACCAAAGAAGATCAGAGAAGACCGGTGGAGGCCGGTCTTGAATCCTCCGATGGTAAAGTTAGTGGATTGAAGTAGAAAAGAAAGCACTTCAAAGACTTCACCAATTTTTCTCTAAAATAAAAAAAGTGTCCATACCTCTGCGCAGAAGGGTCTTTATATAGTGTTAACTTGACAGTTATTTCTCTTATCGTTGTAGAGTTTGGAGGATTCAGAGGGTAACTTCCATAACTGTCATTTGAGTTACCTCATCGGGACTTGTGTTCTGATTCAAACAACATGACTCTTGGCTTTTGGAAGAGTGTCATGACTCTTGGTGAACCTCACTCGTCCATCACTAAGGACGGACGAAGTTCACTGTCGTCCATTACTAAGGACTAACGAGGTTCACTGCTAGTACATCCTTCATTGGACGAGTGAATGAAGGACGAGTGTAAGAGGACGGTAAGAGAGGGATGAGCGTATCAGCCCTTCATTCTCCACTTTGTACGTTGTTATGGATGGCCACATGGACGAGTAATCAGCTTGGCGTTTTTCTTGCACCATTAGTTGCCCCCTCGTCCATGTGTCGTCCAAGAAAATATAGTAATTTACTTCTCTGGATGGACGAGTTTCTTTCAACAATCAGAGATGCCACGTGTTACAATCTAATTGATGGTTCATTTCGTCGATTCATTTTTTTGAGACGAAGACTACGTGTCATCATCTGGTTGGTTGTCGTTTCATGTGCTTAGGTCAGCCATCTATAGTGGAATGCCCCCATTACCCTCCTCACTTCTGAGATTTTCCTTCCTTGACATTCATCATCTAGAGCCTCGCCTAAGAGTTTCCTCACGTCCATAGTTTCAGTTCGTCCTAGAGCCAGGTACTCCCTCTCTCCTCGTCTTTTTGGTTTTCAAAATTTTCTTTTCAAAAAATGTCAGAAATCACCATTTCCTCGTTTAGCGATAGTACAGAAAAAGCTATAGACGAGTATTACGACGAGAGTAGTGATAACTCTAGTGATACCAGTAGTACTAGTGGAGGAAACACCACTAATGAGGAGTATATCTTAGGGGTCCCTAGGCTTCCTTTAGAAGAAGTACAGAAACAACTTAGAAAAACTTTAGGGTCCTAGGTAGGTACCTCGTCTTCCATCCCTCCGTCCAGTCCTTTGGACGAGACGGAGGTAACTGTATATAGTTGTGCTGTAGATATTCCTTCTAAGATGGACGAGGAGAGATTAAATAACCTTAGGGAGTGGTACCAAATCCTAGACGAGTTTAATCCTAGATTACCCGTTGGTGGAGAGTGGTGTTGTAACCCCCATTTTGGATAGGTGTATATGAGGCCTACCTTCTTGGAGGTCTTAGGCTTCCTTTAAATTCTTTTACCAGAGAGCTGTTAGTTAGGTTAGGTTTAGGAGTGTGTCAATTCAACCCAAATGCATAGAGATTAATTATCTCTATGCAAGTTTTGTGGAGGGAAGTGTTTGGAGGGGACCGTCCTATTACTGTGGACGAGTTCCTCTACTGCTATAAACCCTCAGAAATTCATCAATCTCCTGGCTTTTATCAATTCACAACCAGAAGTAAAGATTGTAGATTGGTGAAATCATTGGCCTTGTTTGACAGAAAATGGAATACGGAGTTTTTCTTCGTCTCTGGATTCTGGGCTGGAAATCCTGTAGACGTTGGACGGGATACCTTTGGTCGTTTTACTGGGGACCTAGGGAACCTTCGTCCTGAGGGTAAGTCCCTTAGCTTTCCCCATCTTCTCTCTCTTTTTCCTTTTATTTATTATTATCTCATTTAACTCCAATTTATTTCATTACAACCGTTGGATGACCCACTTTGAGCAAGTTGCACCGTGATCGCGTCCACAGGTCTCGTCTACACACAGATAGGGATTTCCATTCCTTGGTCAATCTCAGACGACTAGCCAAGTGGGGGTTAGGTCCTCATCCGTCTGACATTGCACTTGCACACGAGATTACAGTAAGAAAAAGTAAGTATTAGATTTCTGCATTCCTTGTATCTTTTATTTTCATTTTCCTAAGTGAATTCTCTTTGTCTCTTTATAGGAATGGCAACCATGAGAGGCAATAAGGGAGAGGAGGTAAGTGCTGAGGGGACCCGTCCTGAGCTTGATCGCCAAGCTTGTCCTATAGCTGGAGATAAGAGGAAGACCATATCCAAACACTTGGATTTGGAAAACCTCCCTAGCAGACGTGGTAAAAAGGTCAAGCATGGCTCGTCTCAAATAGTTAAGCCTACTCCGTCGTCCCATCAGCCAGCCAAAGTCTATGATATCGACTCGTCCACTCCTGTTGAGTCCACCCCGTCCAAGACTCCACCGTCCAGAACTGCGCCCACCTCGTCTCAACCGTCCCAAAGGGCCCCTTCAAAATTATTGAAAACGAGGATCTGGCCTGGGAACGCTTCAAGAACGCTGTTTTGGACGAGGATATAAACGTCTGCTACGACATGTCCCTCAAGGACTTTGAACACTCAGGTGTCCATGACCTTTTCAAGGTAATATTTTTCTTCGTCTTGACCAAATGTACATTTTTCCTTCTTTTTTTTTTTTTTTTTTTTAACTTATATTTTTTTTTGGTTAACTTTTATAAGGCATGTCCAAGTTTATAACAGCGTCCAGACAGGCCACCGGGTTGGACAAGACGAGGATCTTGCTAGAGACGAGGATACAGGAGTTAAAGGAAGAAGCTAAACAATGGGCTGAGGTGGCCGCTAAGACGACGAACGAGGCGAGGGACTTGAAAGCTTTGGTTGAGGATTTGAAGGCTAGTGCTGCAGAAAAAGATGCTCGTCTTGAAGACTTGTAGAAAAAAAGCGACGAGAACAACATTCTCCTCTCCAAAGCCAAGGAAGATGCAGTGGCTGAATTCAAAGCATCTAAACAATATACTGATGCTATGGATACCAACTATGCAGCAGGGTTTGAAGACTTTAGGATGGACACTGTTGAGAAGTTTCCTGATATGGACTTTACCTCCATCGTGCTCAATTTGAATGCTGCCACCACTAGCTCTCTCCTTGGTCTCGACTCTGAGGATGCCAACATAGAGGACGATGCCATGACCCAACCTCAGGACGACCCCAACTTAGATGCCTCAGCTTAAAAAATACCCTGATGACTTAGGTTTTTTTTTTTTTTATATATGTAATTTGAGTACATTTAGCTTGTCCATGTTTAAGGATGAATTTTGATAAAACAGTTTAGTAAGGGTGTTTAGGACGTTTCTCGTCCGCCCTTGAAACAATCAAATAAATATTGTTTGTCTTATATATGCATGGACAAGAGTGTTTATTTTATATACTAGATTTCCTGTTTTGCTCGTCTACATTTCATATACATACTTAAACCATTTTTATTGGAATTCCACTTGAGTGTGATTTGTCCATGTGAAATGGTAAGCAAAAGCATCACTTGAAATGGCTAAGTAAAAGCATTACTCGTCCTTAGACTTGTCTGTGTTCTTTTCTTGTCCTTAGACTTGTCTTTGCGTTTTGCTCGTCTGTGGACAGTCTTTTAGTAGGTGACTTAAACAAGTTCAAAACGCCCATGCTTTTCCTCGTCCATGGTATGGTTAGGTATTATGTTTTACCTTGCCCCATTTTATGGACGAGCATGCCTTGGTTTCGCTTGTAATGTGATCTTAGGCACGAGCTTTATCTCGTCCTTTGCTTTGGACGAGCATGTCTCGATTTCACTTACTAGGAAATCTTGAGATTACATCTCCGCGTCCAGAGAATTTTCTCGTGTTGAGCTTTTTAGCTTTTTTCAAGTCAATATGAACAAAAAACGGTACTGAAATCATGGATTCACACAATATTATGTACATTCCACAAATACTGTTCACAACACAGATATTGTTCATAGACGAGGCATGTCTTAAGAAACTAATGCCTGCCTTTAAAGAAAAACAAACACAAGCCAAACCATAATTTTGTCCTTAACATAATAATAAGACAAATATAAATAAACAAGTCTTATATGTAGATAGACAGCCTCCAGACTCGTCCAAAGTTATGTTCATCTAAGCTGGCATTTTACTGGTATTATCTCCTCAGGTGCTCCACATTCCAAGGATGTTCCAACTTCCTCCCATCTAAGGCCTCCAAGTAATAGGATCCTTTTCTCTTGCAGTTGACAACTCTGTAGGGGCCTTCCCAATTAGGTCCCAGTTTTCCATGAGCTGGGTTCTTTGTGGCTAAGGAGACCCTTTTCAGGACGAGGTTGCCTATGTCAAACCGCCTTGGCTTTACCGTCGCATCATATTGCCTAGCCATAAGGTTTTTGTATCTTGCCATCCTTTGTTCAGCATCCATCCTCGCCTCGTCTATTAGATCGAGATTCAAACGGAGTTGCTCCTCATTATCTTTGTCCTGATAGGCTGCCACTCTATGATTGGCCATGTGCACTTCTGCAGGTATGACTGCGTCAGTCCCATAGGCTAGCTTGAAAGGAGTTTCTCCTATAGGAGTTCTCACTGTCGTCCTATATGCCCACAGAACATCTAGTACTTCATCTGGCCATACTCCCTTTGCTTCCTCAAGCCGAGTCTTGATTATTTTAACAAGGATCGGTTTGCAACTTCAGCTTGTCCATTTGCTTATGGGTGGGCAGGTGAGGAGTGGTGATTCTGAATCCCAAAGTGCGTGCAAAAATCTCTGAAAAGTGCGTTGTCAAATTGTCGTCCGTTATCAGATACCAACACCCTGGGCACGCCAAACCTGCACACAATGTTCTTCCACACAAAGTTCTTGACATTTTGTTGTGTGATATTAGCTAAAGGTTCTGCTTCCACCCACTTGGTGAAATAGTCGATAACAACCACAAGAAACTTCATTTACCTTACACCTATTGGGAAAGGACCCAAGATGTCTAGTCCCCATTGCGCGAAGGGCCATGGGGCCATCATTGGGGTTAGGTATTCTGATGGCTGTCTGGGGACGTTACTAAACCATTGACATTGATCGCAGATCTTGACATAGGCCTTAGCATCAGCTTGCATGTTTGGCCAGTAATATCCTGCACGGACGACTTTGTGGACGAGTGATCTGGCCTTTGAGTGATTGACACATGCTCCCTCATGAATTTCCCTGAGTATATAGTTCGCTTCGTCCGGAGCCAGACACCGGTGGGAAAAGCCTCTTTTGTATAGAACCTCATCCATAAGAATGTACCTGGCTGACCTTACCCTCAGCTTTCTTGCTTCGTCCTTTTCTTCTGGAAGTCGCCCCTCTTTCAAGTACGATACAATGGGAGCCATCCAATTTCCTTCGCTCTGCACCTGTTGCACTTCTGGGATGTCTATACTCGGCATGTACTGAATCTCATCAAACTTGTCGACGGGTTCACTCGCCGAAGCTTCTTTTGCTAATGTATCTGCTTCCATGTTCTCCTCCCTTGGGATTTGAACGAAGTTAGTTTCCTCAAATTTTTTCGTAAGTCGCATAACCCTGCTAAGATACTTCCTCATTCGTTCTTCCTTAGCCTCGTACACCCCATTCACTTGGCCCATGATTAGCTGAGAATCTCCCAAGACGAGTATTGACTTAGCTTCCACGGACTTGGCCAATTTTAGCCCTTTGAGAAGAGCTTCATACTCAACTTCATTATTGGTTGCTTGGTACTATAGGCGAACTTTGTATTTCAGCTTATCACATTCTGGAGATTGCAAAACCACACCTATTCCTCCGGCGTGCTGCGTAAACGATCCATCTACATGGACGATCCATTTCTGGTTGCCTTCCATTTTACTTACATCATTATGACTTGGGGTGAACTCTGCAATGAAGTCTGCCAGTGCTTGAACTTTTATAGAATGTCTGGGTTGGTACCTTATGTCGAATTCATTAAGCTCGACAACCCATTGAATCAATCGTCCTGCAGCCTCCAATCTGTTCATTGCTTTTTTGAGTGGGTGGTCCGTCATGACATTGATGATATGAGCCTGGAAGTAATGCCTTAGTTTTCTTGAGGCCGTTATTAATGCGAAAGCCAACTTCTCCATTAGAGGATATCGTTCTTCCGCTCCCCTCAGTGCTCTGCTCGTATAGTACACTGGCTTTTGTACTTTCCCTTCCTCTCTTATCAATGTCGAACTTACGGCATGCGGGGTTACTGCCAAGTATAAAAACAGCTCTTCTCCTACCACGGACGAACTCAGCAACGGAGCCATAACGAGGTACATTTTCAAGTCTTCGAAAGCTCTCTGGCACTCGTCCGTCCACTCAAATGCTTCCTTTAGAACCTTGAAAAATAGTAAGCACTTGTCAGTAGCTTTAGAAACAAACCTGTTAAGGGCAACAACTCGTCCGGTAAGAGACTGGACTTCTTTGATACTCTGAGGAGGCTTCATATCTAGAATTGCTTTTATTTTTTTCGGGTTCGCCTCAATCCCTCTGTGCGAAACCATGAAACCAAGAAATTTCCCCGATGAGACTCCGAAAGCACATTTGCTTGGGTTCAATTTCATGTGATACTGTCTTAGGGTGTCAAACATCTCCTGTAGCTCGTCTAGATGCCTTCCCTCATCCTGAGTTTTCACCAGCATGTCATCCACATAAACTTCAACATTCTGCCCGATCTGTGGATGAAACATATGGTTGACTAGTCGTTGGTATGTCGCTCCAACATTTTTCAATCCGAAGGGCATTACTTTATAATAGAATAGTCCCTGACTAGTGACGAAGGATGTCTTCTCTTGGTCGGCCTCATTCATCCTTATTTGGTTGTACCCTGAAAAAGCATCCATAAAGCTGAGTAATCTATGGCCTACAGTAGAGTCCACCAGTTGGTCAATGCGCGGCAATGGATAACTATCCTTGGGGCAGACTTTATTAAGATCAGTAAAATCCACACACATCCTTCATTTGCCATTTGCCTTTTTTACCATCACCACATTGGCCAACCAATCTGGATAGTATACTTCTCTTATGAATTTTGTCGTTATTAACTTCTGAACCTTGTCTCTAATTGCATCGTCTCTCTCCGGGGCAAACACCCTTTTCTTTTGTCGCACTGGCTTTGAGGAAGGACATACATTTAGACAGTGGGTGATGACGCTAGGATCTATACCCGGCATGTCCTCATGAGTCCAAGCAAATACATTAGTGTTTTTCCTCAAAAACTGGACGAGGTCCTCTTTAATTTTTTCTTCTAGATCTACCCCAATTCTGGTGCATCTCTCTGGGTTTGTCTCATTTAAAGAAACATCTTCTAACACTTCAGCAGGTTCTACTACAACTCTCTTTTCTTCAATACTCATGGCCTAGACTTGTTCGTCCATGGCCAACATTGCCAAGTAACACTCTCTCGCTGGTAGTTGGTCACCATGCACTTGTCCTATTCCTTGCTCTGTTGGAAACTTAACCGACAGGTGATAAGTGGATGTTACAGCTTTCCAACTATTCAAAGTTGGCCTTCCAATTATGGCATTGTAGGAGGATGAACAATCTACCACAAGGAAGTTTACCTCCTTGGTAACTTGCTGCGGGTATGCTCCCACTGTCACTGGCAATGAAATATTGCCCACAGGTTGTACCTTCATTCCACCAAAACCCACTAGGGGGGGAGCTCGCTTGTTAGAGCCAATCTCGTCCTAACCTCATCTGCTGAAAGGCTGGATAATACAAAATATCAGCCGAGCTTTCGTTATCTATCAACACCTTTCTAGTCTTGTAGTCAGTAATAAGGAGGGTGATGACAATAGCATCGTCATGAGGATGGTGAATTCTCTCTGCATCCTCGTCCGTGAAGGTGATCGCCTGCTCATCCGTAGTTCTCTCGCTCGGTAATCGTCTAGAGAGTTGAACGTTCTATACTGCTTTCAAGTATGCTTTCTTTGACTTGGACAACTGTCCTGTAGGGTTTCCCCCTAGGATTATCCTTATTTCTCCGAGCGGTGGAGGTGATGATTCCTCTACCTTCCCTTTCAATTTCTAGTCCTTGTGGTCTCATCCAAGGAAATTTCTCAACTTTCCTTGCCTGATAAGATTCTCAATCTGTTGCTTCAAATCAAAGCATTCGTCCATATCATGCCCATGATCCCTATGGAAGCGACAATACTTATTCCTATTGCGCTTGTTAAGATCTCCCTTCATCTTCTCTGGCCACTTCAAAGAAGGCTCGTCCTTGATTTGCATAAGGACTTGCTCAAGTGGCACGTTCAAGGGGGTGTACTGTTGATTTCGCGCTGAAGGACCTGCTTTCTTCTCTCGATCCCTCTTATCCTCTGTTCGTCCCTTCTTAGGACGAGGGCCTTGCTCCGACTGATGCATTGGGTTGGCTTTAACTTTCTCAACTCTCTTCCTCTTCTTGGCTATGATAGCATCCTCTGCATTCATAAAGTTCTGGGCTGAATGAACTAGTTCAGCCATGGTTTAAGGCGCTTGTTCATATAACTTATGGATGAACAAATCAGAATGAACTCCATTATAAAATGCTGCCAGAAGGAGCTTATCATCCACCTTGTCCATCGCCAAGGCATCCCTGTTGAACCGCGGGATGAAGGACCGCAAACTTTCATTCTCTCCTTGCTCTATGGTTAGCAAGCTAGACGAAGAACATTTATGCCTCTGCCCTCCAATGAAATTGTTAACAAACAACTTGCTTAACTCTTCGAAGGACGTTACTGTGTTAGAAGGTATTTTGCTGAACCACACTTGTGTAGGTCCTTTGAGGGTAGTAGGAAAAGCTCTGCACATTATTTCATCTGGAACTCCTTGAAGATGCATAGTAGTTTTGAAGGTGGCAATATGGTCAAAAGGATCTCCCGTCCCATCATACGAATCTAAAGGAGGCATCTTGAACTTAGGTGGCAAAGGATGAGCATTGATGGATGCCACAAAGGGGGAATCAGTCCTATGAACTAAGTCTTCCACAGGGTTTGTTTTCCTCATATTTTCCCTCATCTTGTCCGTAACCCTTCTCATTTGATCCATTTCCCTTTCCAAATGAGGTACCCTCCGTGAAGCGGTACCCCTTGACTGGTTTTCAGGTTCAATATTCCTTTCCTCTTCTTGACTTTGGGCCCATTTTTCGGTGTTCCATTCATGATGCTGCTTCCTTAACTCAAGTTGTTTGACTAACTCCTGGTTCTGACGAGTTAACTCCGCCATAGCAGCGGCCATGGATTGCATATGTTGGAATGAAGATGGTTGCATGGTGGGTGCTGATTGACGGTCGCGATAAGGGTTACTGGAAGCGTCCCTGCTTTGTTGAGGGTCTAGACTAGTAGCCCTAGATCTTGTCCGAACCATTTCAACCCCTTATTGGAGAAAGAAATTACAGAACTTAATAAACTAAGTTCAAAAGACATCAAATTTCTTACTTTCCCCACAGACGGCACCAACTGATGAGTCCTTAGAAATCAGTGGGCTGAAAGGTCTTCGGATGTTGATGATCTTGAAGAGTGAGTCCTGAAAAACCAAAGAAGATCAGAGAAGACCGGTGGAGGCCGGTCTTGAATCCTTCGATGGTAAAGTTAGTGGATTGAAGTAGAAAAGAAAGCACTTCAAAGACTTCACCAATTTTTCTCTAGAATCAAAAAAGTGTCCATACCTCTGCGTAGAAGGGTCTTTATATAGTGTTAGCTTGACAGTTATTTCTCCTATCGTCGTAGAGTTTGGAGGATTCAGAGGGTAACTTCCATAACTGTCATGGGAGTTACCTCATCGGGACTTGTGTTTTGATTCAAACAACATGACTCTTGGCTTTTGGAAGAGTGTCATGACTCTCGGTGAACCTCACGGTGAACCTCACTCGTCCATCACTAAGGACGGACGAGGTTCACTGTCGTCCATCACTTAGGACAGACGAGGTTCACTGCTAGTACGTCCTTCATTGGATGAGTGAATGAAGGACGAGTGTAAGAGGACGGTAAGAAAGGGACAAGCGTATCAGCCCTTCATTCTCCACTTTGTACGTTGTTATGGACGGCCATATGGACGAGTAATCAGCTTGGCGTTTTTCTTGCACCATCAAAGGGTACTTTCATCATTTTATAGGTTTGAGGGTTTTAGTCATCTTATAGGTTTCGAGGGTTTTTTGGTCATTTTATAGGTTTAGAGGTATTTCGGTCATTTTTTAGGTTTAGATGGTATTTTGGTAATTTTTTAGGTTTCGAGAATATTTTGGTCATTTTTTAGTTTCA
Organism: Quercus suber; assembly: GCF_002906115.3. Classification (NCBI taxonomy): domain Eukaryota; kingdom Viridiplantae; phylum Streptophyta; class Magnoliopsida; order Fagales; family Fagaceae; genus Quercus; species Quercus suber. Next base: position 74,393 of record NW_027070280.1, read on the forward strand.
GGGGTATTAATAGGTAAAAACTTAGAGAAAATTCAATTAGAATTTAAAATTAGAGTCCAATTTTGCATCACGTGTCTAAATTTATGTGGGAACCACACCATAATTATCCACTGAAGTTTGTGCCATGTGTCTACTTAAATTTTTTAATCTTTGTGCCAAGTGAGTTAATAAGTGCAAAATACTAAGAATCTAATATTAATAAACTATAAAATATATAATAATAAAAAATAAAATAAAATAAAAAAATAAAAAAAACCAATCACATATACTCANTTATATTTTTCATGCAAACCAGAAGGTTAGATTGAAACACATTTAGGTCCAAGATATTTCCATCACCAGGCTAGCCCAATGGGTCATCATTTTGATTATTAAAATTACTTACCACTTGGCTAGGGGGAGGTTTGGGTTCAATGTCCAGTGGCACTGGACTTGTTAGGATTGTGACACGTGTCCATTTTTGGACACGTGTCACCATTCAACCGGGTCTAGTGTACTAGAAGCACTAGATCTAATCTGGATCCCTTTGCTAGCATGTGGCACCCATTCCGTATATTTAATACTAACCAAAGCTATTTGAATCTATTGAAATGTGTATGCCATATCATCCGTTCTGAACATAGCAAACTATTTGGAATGGCTTTTAATACTACCTCACCAATATTGCTTAACAATCACAATGCTAGCTTCCTGTCCCAAAAAAAAAACATGGATCTCATGCCCCTCTCAAAAATTGAATGGAAAAACTAACAATAGTTGGAATTTTTTTGATTTATTAATGCAAAACATTAATATACTATGTAAGACTAAATTAATTTATTAATTTAATTTAGTGGTCCACATGATAAGGCACGTGTGATAAGTTAGAGGTTTAATGGGGATATAAACGCATATTCGTTAGTGTCTTATCTTTTTTTTTTTTTTATTATTTATATAGGATTAGTGTCTTATCTGATTGGTTAATTAGAGAAATGTTTTCCTAAATGTGACTCCAACTTTGATGGTGAAGTGGGGATTAAAGTAAACTAGAAAATTGGTACTTTCTCTACCATTAAGGTATTCAGTTTTTTTCTCATCATAGACTGAATCTGACTAAACTGAGCGTATATATATTAAGGTATTCAGTTTTTTTCTCATCATAGACTGAATCTGACTAAACTGAGCGTATATAGGGTGAAGAGAGAAAAACCTATCCTATAGGGAATTATTATTATTTACTGGATCTCAAGAGAATTGCATCAATGGATCTAGGTAAGTCTCATGACGATTTTATTATGGTCATTTTATTGTGTTTTATATCGGTGTGAAATCTAGAGTAAGTTCTACATACTGAAGTTAAAAGTTTTTGTTGAATGCTTTAACAACATAAAGAATTAAGTTTACATATTATACCTATAATACTGTATCTAAGTTAGAGTATGTTGAACATATTATTGTTCTTATCCAGCATTGCCACAAATCCTCCATTAGATTTGAGAGATTATTAGGTCGATAGCTAAAGTCTACCATACTTTTTTTTTTCTTTTTTTCTTTTTTCCCTGAATCATATGCACCCCTTATTAACACAAAACAAACATGTAATCCATGCAAACGCATGAATTCATTTAAAATTAAACACAATTTTTATTACAAAATTATAAATAATTAGTCAAATTATTTATAAAAAATAGCATATAAAACATTTATATGTATAGATATATTTAAATTAAACAAAATTTTAATTTTAAATTTGTCTTGGCTGGGACTAGTTTATGAGGACATTTGCTGCATTGCAGTAGGTCTTTGGAGTGTAGCTATTAGTTGTGTTCGTCGTAGTGCCAACTCAATTGCCCACTTTTAGCTTGTTATGCTAGTCAATAGATAATGACATTGTATGGATGGAAGAGTCACCACCACTGGCCCTTATGGCTTTGTATTTGGATTCTAGTTTTTTAATGAATAAATGAATCCTATTTCAGTTTCCAAAAAATAAAAAATAAAATAAACACAATTTTTATCACAAAAATATAAACAATTAATCATTTTTTAAGTAAATGTAATTAGTCACATATTAAAATGCTTAACTAAATTTAATACTAATTATGATAATTTTTTTCTAGTTTTTAATAAGATAGAACATGTGATGATCTTTGTTGTGTAGTGATTTTTATTGAGTATATGTGATTGTTTTTATTTTTTTTTTTTTTTTTTTTGGTTGCTCTATGATATAATTTTACTCTAACATAATTTAAGTGTATATATGTGTAAAGAAGCTCTCTTATAGAAACTTGAACCCTGACTCTTGCCCCCACACCTTGCAATCTTGAGCCATTTTGAAAGTGGGGGAGACTGGGAGAGTTCTAAGGCTATCCCAACTCAAACCCCTTTGTTCTAGGCAAGTGGGCCAACAGTTTTCAAGTAGTTTTAATTTCATGATTCTCGATGGGTATTGGGTGTTTGACTTGGTTTCAAAGAGAGATGGGCAACCATCGATGACGACAATTGTGTGGTTGACCTTCCCATGCTAGCTAATCTATTATTCCCCTTTCGTTAACCTTACTCTCATCGAGATATGGGAGTTATGTCTCAGTAATGGTAGAGGTATTTTCGTCCCATTCAGTGTTGATTTTGGAGAGAGAGAGAGAGAGAGAGAGAGCAAATCAACCAAAACATTGAACATTAATGACCTCCAATTATTAGTACATTAAAATACTCTATTCATGCATTTCATATGCTATTGTCAATGACGAGGCTATAACCAAACTCATTCTTCTTGTGGAGGAGCAACATACATTATAGTTTATACTTTCACTTTGGTCCATGGTTGTCAAGAGCACAATCTAAGATAGTAGGATTGTAAAATCCTACAATCCTATTATATAGAATTTGATTTGGATTGTATTGGGATCATTTGTAAAGAAAAATCAGAATAGGATCGCGAGTTAGATCACAGGATCATACAAAATTGCGGTCCCACAATGATTTTACACAATTTTACCACATCTACTTTAATTATGCTTATTTTTGTTATTAGTCCTTTAATATAAGCCCAAAATAAAAGGAATTTTTTGTCTCATACAAAAGCAAGCATTGTTCATTAAAAAATAATAATAATAAATATAAGTAAATAAATAAATAAAATCAAGCACCAATTGGCCTAAAGCCCATAAAATGAATTTAAATGCTTTAAAAGAAACCCCCATTGTTGTCAATTCTCAATCTATTTTTGCTAAGTTGGAGCACTAAAAAATTTTCATTTAAGGCATGTGTTGTGTCGAAAACCGTATCTATTATGGTGTAGATACCATGCTATTATGTAAGTGTGTGTGTATATATATATATTTTGAGAAGGAAGACGTTAAACTTTATGAAGAAAACCTAGCAATATCAGCTAGGATAAGAGAAACAAGGGGTGGTGGAACAGTCTCCATCCACATCGAAAAATCAGAAATACAAATTGAATGTCTTGCTAAATTATGTGCTACCTTATTACCCTCTCTCTTTGTATGAGAGTAAAGTAATTGATTAAACAAAGTAGCATTGAATCTAATGTCCTCCATTAATATCTCAACTTGTGTCATAACATTCCTTAATAGCCCTGTACCCTGTTTTTCTTACACTCATGTTTTTCATGCTATGTAAAGATTCAAATGCCACAAGAACATTATCAAAAATCAACCTATTCTTGGCAAAAGCTAATTGGTGAGTGATGATGGTGGGTAAAATATGTTTAAGTCTATTTGTTAGAACTTTAGAGAAAATTTTGTAGAGGACATTGCACAAACTAATGGGACAATATTGAGTGACAAATTCAGGGTTTTTTATTTTAGGAATAAGTGTAATGAATGTGTGATTTATTGGATAAGGGATTGTACTTAAATTGAGCCAAGATAGGACTGAATTTGTTATATCATTATCAACCATCCCCCCTCCCCCCCCCCCCCCCAAAAGTATTGATAAAATAATGGTGGCATGCCATCGGGTCCTGGGGCTTTAAGGGGGGCCATTTGCTTGAGAGCTTCCTTAACTTCATCTTCTCTAAAGGGTACAATTAAGGCTACATTCATGTGGTCGGTGATTACATTAGGAATATGTACCAAGGATGCCCCTTGTGAATTCGGCTTTGAAGAGGCGAAGAGATCCTGATAGTACTTTATCAAAAGGGCTGCAATCTCATTCGGATCCACTTTCCAATTATTTGCTTCATCCATGATCCCACAGATGAAATTTTTCCTGAATCTTTGAGTGGCTTGGCAGTGAAAAAATCTCGTATTTTTACCTCCATTCCTTAGCCATAGTGTGCGTGATCTTTGGTTCCACATGCATGCTTCCCTATCCAAGAGAATGTTTATTTCTTCTTTAAGCACCCTATCCCATGTGTTTTTCCCAGTTTCTTGTGCTTCTTTTTTGGCTTGTATAAAAAGCTCCTTCTTCTTTGCCAACNGGTACGGTATATTTCGGATACCGGTCAATACCGGTGTACCGTTTCGGGTTTACCGCTATTTTTTATATTTTTAAATAAATATATATATGTATGTGTGTGTATATATATTATAATAAATATAAAAGTTTACCATAAAACATTTCCTCAATTCAAAACTAATTATTCATAATTTTAGACTTTAGTATCAATTAAAAGAAAAAAAAAAACACACAATATAAAAAATAGAAAGCTTAAAAGTTACCATTGCATACTAAGAAAACAAATAATACTAATAAGTTAATGCAAATAAGTTACCATTCTACCATAACAAAAATTCAAAAATTACAAAACTTTAAAAAAAAATAATAAAATAAAATAAAATAAAAAAAAAACTTTTTTTTGTACCGGCCAGTACGCCCGGTACCGGCCGGTATTACTCAAAATTGGCCGGTACATGATCGGTACGGCCGGTATTTAAACTGGTACGAAACGTTAATGTTTCGATACTGGTATGCAACCAGTACGGCCGGTATCGGTACGGTATCGACTTCCTTGGTATAGAGGCATATGGTCTAATGAAGTATAATGGAGGTGATGCATAATTGTACCTAGGAACTAAATAAACCAATTTTCATTGACCACAACTTGAACAAGTCTCTCCCAAATAGAATGTCCATTTGCAAAGTGCTTACTCCATGTGAATCTGTTTCCCACAAAGCCAAGATCCAAGAACCCACACTCATCCAACACATCACATCCCTAAATAGTTGCATCTAACCTTAGTGTCTAGTTGCACCCCCCAAGTTTCTTTTCTTGTCGGACTATCTTATTGAAGTCATCTGCACACAACCATGGTACATCGGGGTGGTGATTTAAAATTCTCATACTATCCCACGCCTCACCTTGCCTTGAAGTGTCTGGTTCTTCATAAAACCTTGTGAATCTCCATTCGTTAGGGGAGCCTTTGTCAATCCAGGTATCAATATAATATTTGGATAAATCTATTACCACCAAGTTGACTAAGGACTTCTAAAAAAGAACTAAACCACCACCGTGCCTCACCCTTGGAACCACCCCCTTTTGTTCAAAGTCTATATTTTGTTGGATCATGTCTAGCCTTGCTTCGTCTGCCAGTGTCTCGGCAATGAACATGATAAAGGGGTCTTTAGCCCGGATTATTTCTCCATGCTTTTTCCTTGTATGTAGGTTCCCAAGCCTACGACAGTTCCAAACTAAGCAATTTATGGCGACTGGCGAGGCTGGGTGTTAGCCTTCACCAATTCAATACCGGCATCCTCCTCACTCTTTGAAACCTAGTAGCATTTATTGGGTAACTTGGAATGATCATCATTGAGTGCCGCTATTCTCTTCCCATTGCTTGGCTTGCCATGTGATACAGCCATTGTTGACATGTACAACCCTAGTCCAACATGGATTGGGTGCTTGCATGGAAACCCTAGGGATTTTTTGAGTGTCCAACTCTTAGGCTTGGGTGCTTACAAGGTTGCTAGCCTCATTAGGACTTAATTCCGGAATTAATTCCAAAATAAATGCTGAGGTAATATTTTCTTTTGGTTTTAAGTTTGTATGGTTTTCTTCAATGGATGAATGTGGACGTGATTCTATACAAGGGTGGGCTGAGGAGTTTCCTATTTGTGTGGGATTCTCTAAGGAGTCAAACTCCTTTAATGCCGCACCAATCTCATTAAGGTGAAAATCAGGGCATCGGGTGTTTGGGGGAGGGAAATCATTGCACTTTAATACTTGGGCACCATTGGACGTGTTTGTCATTAAGGAATGAACGTGTGTAATGAACTGCCTTAACTCATGATTGTCCATGTCAACTAAACCAATCGGCTCTGTTGCTCACCGGTTTCACCATTACTCGATGGTGGTGCACATTATTCCTCAGCCTAAACCTCCATTTGCTCCTTCCTTTCCACATATTTTCTATTCCCCATCATAGCCTTCTCTGCTGAGCCCTGAGTTTTAGATGGTCTGGACTTGTAGAACCTAGGGACTGAGATGAATTGTTTGCGAGAGTAAAAGAACGGAGCTACCCTAAGACTTGGCCCGAATTGCTTCTGCTCTTGAGTAAGTGAGCCTTCGCTATTCAGCCAAACTTTGTAATCCTTATCGTCATGATCAAAGCAGCCACACCAATAGCATATATTTGGTAATCTCTCATATTTGAAGCTAATCCAAACCTGCTTCTCTTGTCCAATTGAAACTCTAACACGAATGAAGTTCCCTCCCTCTGATTCACTCGGGTCAGCAGTTAGTATGACTCTTCCCAGAACCTCGCAAATCTTCTCCGCTGCCCTCACATTCATAAGCTTGATAAGGAGGCCATGTACTTGCACCCAAAACGAAATCCTATCCAGTTTGAGGTCATCAATAGAGGAGTTAGTATCGAACCCTTCCATAACTATCAGGTGTTTATCAAAGGTCAATGGTTCACTTTGGAGCACTCTGTCCACCACCAATTTGTTATCAAACACGAATAACACTCTATGGTCCCCCAGATTACGTACCCTGAATCCGTTCTTAGAGCGCCAAAGTGGAGTGAAGGTTTTGGCAATAGCGTCAATGTTCAATGTTCTTTTTGTGAGAAATTTTGTGGCAATATTGAACTCAAGTGAGCTCAACTCCTCATCTAGACAACAACCCGGACCTTCTTTGTCTGACAGAGTAAGTCGATTCCAATTAGTGGTCAAATCATCCATAGTGATGAAAAAAACACTGATGCATGAAAGGATTAAAAACTTCACTGTTTCCCAATATCCCTGGAAAAGAACCCAACAAGCCTTAGAATAACCTTGTTATCCCAAAGAATACTATCACTCCTTCCTAGAGAAGGGACCTCTATTCTATTGTATAAGAAAAGCTAGATGGAGAGCTTTCTTAGGCACAGAGAAACTAGAATTCATACATGCCTTATGTAAGTATATTTGAGCTTTAACTTTTATATTAACGGTGAAAATATAGATCAAACTTACCTTTGATTGATGATTCCCCTTCTTTTAATTGTCCAATGAGCGAAGTTTTCAAATATTTATTGTTGATGGGCATGCAAATTACATCTAAAAAAGAAAGACTCTTTCAAGTTGAAACATTTTAGTTTCTTTTCAAGCTATTTTGTTGTTATAGGTTTGGCTTTGACTCTAAGGGTCCATTTAGATACTGCTAAAAATTGAAAATTGAAAACTGAAACGTTGTAATAAAATAATTTTTAAATGTGTGAATAGTACCGTGAAACCCATTTTTAATGAAAAAGTTGCAAAAAAAGATATTTGTGAGTCCCATGAACAGTACATGGAATCAACTGGTGTGACATAAAGTTTGAGAAACATGCTTCTTAAAAAAAAAAAAAAAAAAAAAAAAAGAGAATCAAGCATCTTTCCTGATTAAATGTTTTGAGATGACAATATCATCTTAACAACTTCACTTTGCCATTTATAATGATATTAAAAGAAAAGCAAGGATTAAAAAAAAAAAAAAAATCAATCGTCACACTAATAAAAATGTGGTGTTTAAATTGGCACAATTAAAAATACTTAAATATGTAATTTAATTTGTCACAACTATAAAAGTATAGGTTTTTTTTTTTATTTTTAATATTTTCCTAGAAATTTGTTAGGTTTATAGTGTTGGGTAATTTCATGACAAATTTAATTATATTTTTGGTTTCTAACTTCCATCATGTGTATGTAATTTTGTGAACTTTAATTGTATTGGGCTTGTGATTTAAAGAGGTATAAAGTGCAAAAAAAGTGGAAAGTCTGATGCAGTGGAGCTCGTCCCTACGAATTGCATGTGTATGAGGCGAAGATGGTACAAAGTTTAAGTTTGAAAAAATGTTGGTCAGTAAGTTCGCCTCATGCTCACCTCCTTCTCGCCCTTGAATTTTGCAGAACCTGAGACAATTCATTTATGTTTTTGTCTGCAGTAATGGCTCTTTTGTCTGCCTATATAATTCTCATTTCCCACAAAATTGTAACCCTAGTCCCCATATTGAAGAGCTAGAGAGAGACCTAAAACCTTCTCATTCTCTTTACCTTTTCCCTCTCCAATTGCCAAACTCTGTGAGAGGAGATTAAATCCAATACACACACAAAGAAACCTTCAAATTTCTTACTGTTGTTTGGCTCTTAGGATTCATTGGAGCAGTGGTAAATCTCCAAGAGCCTTTGAGTGGTTAAGGAGACTTGATCATGTGATTGACCGCTAAACTTGCAGATCTTGATGCTAGAATAGAGAAAAGACTTAGGAGTTGATTACTAGCAAGGTTTGGAAACTCAAGTGTGAGTTTGCTACATTACTTGGAGGATTCTGTGAGTAAATTGTACTGCAACTATTTATTTTAGTGGATTTTTTCTAGCAATAAGATCATAGAGGTTTTTACACCTAGGACTTGGGTTTTCCTTGTCCCTCGTCGATAACACATAGGTCATAGGTGTGTTATCTTGTGCTTGATTTTCTATGGATTATTCATTATACATGTTTTATATGTTTATGCATGCTTGTATAGATGTCCATGCTTATATTCATTGGTTAATCACATTAAATTGGGTGTTATTTGATAGATTAACCAAAAGCTGATTAAGCCATAATTAAAAGGTGAAGCTACACTATTGATTCTTGGAGTTTATCTTATGAATGCAATTGGTCTCAAGTTTCAAGTGAGCACTATTAGTTTCTTGAGTTTAAAAAATGAGCGCTACTAATCATTCTATTAACTGCCGTTAGTGTCAACACTTACGTAGCTAATGAATTAATGACTTGAGATATTCCTATATTTCACAATTGATCGGCTTGTAAAAAACTGGTCCATCCAACATTTTTGTGCAGTTCAAATCTATCCAAAACTATACAAAATTAACAATGGTGCTTGTATTAACTTGTAAAAAGGCACCGAAAAAGTGATTGTGCTATTATATACAATCTTCACCACTAAACCATTTCTTTCAAACATATTTGTGCCTGAATTAAAAATACTCAAAGCATTTTACGACCCTGCAACACAGTTGCCCTGTCCAAATAATCTGGATTAAAGCCCAGATCAAGCATTTTAATTAGTGTTTGTGCAGCATCATTGTAATGTCCTCCTTTAACATAACCTCTCAATGTTAGCAACGTAGTGGTTCTTAGTGGAGATGGGTAGGAAGTGTAGGGAAATTAACTTAAAGAAATATTAACAGAGAGGAAATGCACTAAGCAATGAGATGATTATTCTTCATTGATATCTAATGTTGAATTACAATTATGTATTTATAAGAGACTAGCTCTAATTCCATTGCCCCACATGGCGCAAGATAATTGGTTAGTTAATTCAACATGTGCTCTATAAATTAAGTCATGTGTTAAATGAGCTACATGTGCTCAAATCTTAACTAACTTATTATAATCTCAACTAACTAATTAAAGGGATTACAACAACTATGAGGAGATTGCAAGGCATATGACATAATTTGGAGTTCCTATGATTCAACAACCATGATAGGCTTTTCTTCTCACGTAAAGAGTGTGCATCCTCGATTCTAGTTATCAACCATGACCAAAGTTGCTGAGTGGCTGGAGCCGCCAATCTCAATTTGTTTTGGGTTTCTNAAGTCAGATGGTGGTTTGGGCTTCCGTAACCTCCAAGCCTTTAATCTAGCGATGCTTGCTAAGTAGGGTTGGAAACTCTTGTCAAATCTGGAGTCCCTTTGTGCCAAAGTCTATAAAGCTAGATACTATCCAAATGGAGACATTCTGAACTCAAAACGGGGTTGTAGCCCTTCATAAACATGGAGGAGCATATTTAAAGGTCTTGAAGTGGTTCGGAAGAGCTCTCGGTGGAGAGTAGGCAACGGGAGACTCATCCATATTTGGGAGGACAAATAGCTCCCCACACCAACAACTTATAAGGTAATTTCTCCTCCTCAGCCTTTTGATGATTTTCCTATGGTATCGGCTTTAATTGATGAGGATACTAGAAGATGGAAGGTTGATACCTTGAAATCTTTATTTCTCCCTTTTGAGGTTGAAACAATCCTCAATATTCCACTAAGCTATAGTCTTCCTGAGGACAAAGTAATTTGGGTGGGAAACAAAAGGGGGGATTTTACAGTGAAAAGTGCGAATTATGTGGCACTCTCTGTTATAAACCCTTCAAATAGGGGTGAATGCTCTCATGGTGATCCTAGAACTCCCCTTTGGAGGTGGATATGGCAACTAAAAACCCCCCCTAAAATAAGACTTTTTACATGGAAAGCTTGTGTTAATGCCTTGCCAACAATGTCAAATTTAAGGAACAGAGGGGTGAGCACGAATGGGTTGTGTCCTGTGTGTGGTTTGGAGGATGAAACTATCTTGCATGCTCTTTGCAGTTGTAGTGCTGTGAAGGAAATTTGGAAATTGTGGAAGGATTGTCCAACTGTTATTGGGGCTGAATCTTTGGACTTCCCTTATTTAACTATGAAGCTGTTAGATGCAAGTAATCCTAAAGACTTGGAGATTTTGGTTGTGGTAGCGTGGGCTATTTGGCATAACAGAAATTTGAAGGTGTTTGAGTTGGTCAGTCAGGGGGCTGAACAGATTTGGAATTTTTCCTTTAGCTTGATTGCTGATTTCAAAGAAGCTGCTAAGTTTTGCTCCTTGGGCCCTGCGTCTTGTGAGGTTAGTTGGAAAAAACCTCATGAAGGAGTCTTCAAAATAAATACTGATGGAGCGACGGTTGAGGATGGGAGGTTGTCTAGTGTAGGTGTTATTATAAGGGACTGTAGGGGGAGGAAGTTGCTGCTTTTTGCCATGCACTTCCTGGCTGTTTTACAGTGGATAAGACTGAGGCTTTGGCTATTGAGGCTGGAATCCTCCTTGCAAAGGAATTAGACCTGCACCGGATCATTATTAATTAGACTCTTTGTCCATTGTTCAGTGCATTCAGTCCAAGGATCTCAGTGGGGGTTTTGGTCATATTGTTAATGTGATTGTGGGCTTCCTTGATGGCTTTGATAGTTGGCAGATTCAGCATCTGAAGAGAGACTTCAACAGGGTCGCACATGGGCTTGCCCGGTTTGCTCGTTGTAATAGTGTTTGTCAAATGTGGAGGGGTGTTACTCCTCCTGTGGTGAGGAACTTGTTGCGCTTGGATTGTTTGTAGTTTGGCATGGCTGTTTGTGTCCTATTTGTATCTCTTTTTTTGGTTTAATGAATGCATTCGTATCAAAATTAAAGAAAAAGTGCAAAAAAAGTGGAAAGTCTGATGCAGTGGAGCTCTCCCTACAATTGCATGTGTATGAGGGAAGATGGTACAAAGTTTAAGTTTGAAAAAATGTTGGTCAGTAGTTCGCCTCATGCTCACCTCCTTCTCGCCCTTGAATTTTGCAGAACCTGAGACAATTCATTTATGTTTTTGTCTGCAATAATGCTCTTTTGTCTCCTATATAATTCTCATTTCCCACAAAATTGTAACCTAGTCCCCATAATGAAGAGCTAGAGAAAGACTAAAACCTTCTCATTCTCTTTACTTTTCCCTCTCCAATTGCCAAATCTGTGAGAGGAGATTAAATCCAATACACACACAAAGAAACCTTCAAATTCTTACTGTTGTTTGGCTCTTAGGATTCATTGGAGAGTGTAAATCTCCAAGAGCCTTTGAGTGGTTAAGGAACTTGATCATGTGATTGACCGCTAAACTTGCAGATCTTGATGCTAGAATAGAGAAAAGACTTAGGAGTTGATTACTAGCAAGGTTTGGAAACTCAAGTGTGATTTGCTACATTACTTGGAGGATTCTGTGAGTAAATTGTACTGCAACTATTTATTTTAGTGAGATTTTTCTAGCAATAAGATCATAGAGGTTTTTACCCTAGGACTTGGGTTTTCCTTGTCCCTCGTCGATAACACATAGGTCATAGGTGTGTTATCTTGTGCTTGATTTTCTATGGATTTTCATTATACATGTTTTATATGTTTATGCATGCTTGTATAGATGTCCATGCTTATATATTGGTTAATTCATTAAATTGGGTGTTATTTGATAGATTAACCAAAGCTGATTAAGCCATAATTAAAAGGTGAAGCTACACTATTGATTCTTGGAGTTTATCTTATGAATGCAATTGGTCTCAAGTTTTAAGTGAGCACTATTAATTTCTAGTTAAAAAATGAGCGCTACTAATCATTCTATTAACTCCGTTGTGTCAAACTTACGTAGCTAATGAATTAATGACTTGAGATATTCCTATATTTCACAATTGATTGGCTTGTAAAAAACTGGTCCATCCAACATTTTTGTGCAGTTCAAATCTATCCAAAACTATAAAAATTAACAATGGTGCTTGTATTAACTTGTAAAAAGGCACCGAAAAAGTGATTGTGCTATTATATACAATCTTCACCACTAAACCATTTCTTTCAAACATATTTGTGCTGAATTAAAAATACTCAAAGCATTTTACGACCCTTAACAAGCAGCCCTGTCCAAATAATCTGGATTAAAGCCCAGATCAAGCATTTTAATTAGTGTTTGGCAGCATCATTGTAATGTCCTCCTTTAACATAACCTCTCAATGTTAGCAACGTAGTGGTTCTTAGTGGAGATGGGTAGGAAGTGTAGGGAAATTAACTTAAAGAAATATTAACAGAGAGGAAATGCACTAAGAATGAGATGATTATTCTTTATTGATATCTAATGTTGAATTACAATTATGTATTTATAAGAGACTAGCTCTAATTCCATTGCCCCACATGGCCAAGATAATTGGTTAGTTAATTCAACATGTGCTCTATAAATTAAGTCATGTGTTAAATGAGCTACATGTGCTCAAATCTTAACTAACTATTATAATCTCAACTAACTAATTAAAGGGATTACAACAACTATGAGGAGATTGCAAGGCATATGACATAATTTGGAGTTCCTATGATTCAACAACCATGATAGGCTTTTCTTCTCACGTAAAGAGTGTGCAACCTCGATTCTAGTTATCAACCATGACCAAAGTTGCTAGTGGCTGGAGCCGCCAATCTCAATTTGTTTTGGGTTTCCTAGAGCAACGAAAATAGCTCTCTCTCTCTCTCTCTCTCTCTCTCTCTCTCAATTTTCAGGTTAGGGTAGGGATTTTGGTGGTGGGTTCTTTTTTTTTTTTAGGGGAAGGGACTACAACATATAGGCATTTTTTTTTTTTTTTAATCTGGATTTTTTTTTTTAATTTAAGAAATAAAAAAATTAAATCTTAAATTAATGGCTAAATGGTGTTGTTTTGGGGATTTAATGGCATAACGGATGACTGAATTAAGGAGTTTTGAAAGACGAAACTACATTATTAGTCCTTGAAGTTTACTGCTTAGCGCATTTAGTTCTTAAAGTTTTAATTGAGGCTATTAGTCCTTAAAATTTCAAAACTAAACACAATTGGTTTCTCTATTAACTATGTTAGTTTTGTGCTTAGTGTCTAATGGAAAAATGAGAGGCATGCTTTTAATGACATGGCAATATTTCTTATTTAAAAAAAAAAAAATCTCAAAATCTCTCCTCTCCTTTTCTCTCCTCTCCTTCCCCTCTCTCTCTCTCTCTCTCTCTCTCCGTTACCTCTCATTCTCTCTGTGTGTAACTTCCATGAAATCCATGTCAAAAATCTTCAAAGACAGCAAGACAAGGAGATCCCAAGCAAGAGTTCGTACATCAGTCATAGCCTACATATATGCAATACCTGAGCAGATCTCTTGCTGTGAACATCTAAAATTAAATTTCTCAATAACCCAATAGGACCCTTTGATTTTCTCCATCTATTTCTCTTTTTTTAATATTATATAATTTGTCTGTATTTGACTTGATCATTGTCTAATTCTGCACAAAAATTTAGCTTCAGTTGAATTTTTGAGCGTTGCTTTCCTGGGATTTATATGGTAAAAATTGGGCTTTGAATGTTTTAGTTTAGGATCTTATAAGACTTCGTGTGTGCTGCCTCTCTTTGAAGATCTTAAGGTCTTTGGAGACTTTGATCCAAATCAAGTGGCTGCTCCTAGAGTCCTCCTTGTCTCTCGTATCTATCTGATGTTTCATGTCTGGCTAAAATTTATGGAGAGAGAAAGGAGTCCAGAGAGGAAAAGAGATTTTAAGGTTCTGTTAGAATTTTGGTACTTGGTTCTGGGTTGTATTTTTAAATGAAGTTACAAATTTTGATTGGCCACTTAAGTTACATTGCAACGATTATACTTTTAGACATTGCAGTGATATGACAGGGTTGCCACATCATTAAAAATATGCCTACTCATTCTTCCGTTAAACAAGTAAGCAAAGAAACTAAGGAAGTTAGTGAAGTGAGCAATTATGTTTAGTTTTAAAACTTTAGGGATTAATAAAGCTCCATTGAAATTTCAGGGACTAAAAGCGCTCAATAGGTAAACTTTAGGGGCCAATAGTGTAATTTTCTGTTTTGAAACTAGAGTATAAAATGAAATAATGCAAATTTAGAGGATTGAAATGAAAAGTAGTGAAACTTAGAGGGTGGGTTTTGGAATTTGGCCCAAAAAAAAAAAATTCCTCCAAATACTTAGGATCTCTTTCATTCTAATCTGGAGACTACTACACATGATATCTAAGAATTTCAAGAATAAGTGTTATTCTAAGGCTACCAGAAATTTGTGATCAAGTTTTTTATGATTGTATTGATGGCATTCTGAGCTTTTATTGGAAGCACACAAGGGCTATGAGCTTGTTGCTACCTACCACTCTTATTTTTGTTAATTAGTTGGAGAATATCTAGTTTGGGATCCTAAACAGATCGTTGAGAGGATCCTGAAGATCAAATCATAGGATTAGAGCAAGGATCGTAAGATTCTAGTTTTTGTAAAAGAATAAAGTGAAAAATCATCAATAATGATGATATATGTTAAGACCATTAAAAAAAATAAGTAAATTTGACAAAAATTAAGTTGATAATTACTAAGTACCCAATTTCCAATAAGTTAACTAAAGGGGTAAAGGACAAGAATAGCAAGTAAAAAGGATAAATTGATAAACTAAAACATATTGACAATCTCAACGTAAGTACAGTCTACTTGATGGAGAGAGAGAGAGAGAGAGAGAGAGAGAGAGAGAGAGAGAGAGAGAGGAAAAAAAAGCACACTCTACTCTATAAGCTAAACTCTACTCTATAAGCTAAATTTCATTAAGTTTTCATCTGTACTTAGCATCCGTTTGGATACTGAGGTTTGTGTGTCTGTGGTTTTTTTTTTTTTTTTCTTTTTTTTTTTTTTTTAAAAAAAAAAAAAAAAAAAAAAAAAAGGAAAGATGCTTGTGCCACATAAAGTGGCAAAACTTGTGCCACAACCCGCCCACATGGCAAGTTGAAAGTGATAAGGGTGATAGTGAGTCCATGTGAGGACACCTCTCAACCACTCATAACTCGCCACATGGGTGAGTTGTAGTCAAGTTGTGCCATTTTATATGTCACTAGCATAGCTCTTTTATTAAAGGCTTCTGAAGTTATAAAGGCTGTGTGCCTTAATGAGAAGCTAACTATTTTTTTTTTTTTAATTTTTGTCATAGACATAATATATTTCACTTTCTTTTTTGTTACATTTTGTTAAGGTGATAAACAATGATTAGTGAATTTTTATTATTATTATTATTATTGAATAACTTGTGCAACTTCACTTCATGTAACCACAACTAACATCACTTTTATTGTACATCTATCATAATCTGTCACCTCAAACATTATGAAAAATAAAAAGTGATGAAATTACACTATACAGATAACTGAAATTGTGAAACACGATTTTAGCTCGTGCGCGTTCAGCAGTGTATAACTCAATTTGTGCAACAAAAATTAACATGAAAAACATAGTGAAATTTGTTTTGTTATTAGAGTTATTGTGTTTTGTAACCATCCTTAGTGCCCATTTGTTTGGGCGTTTTGAGCCCAAAAGTTGGCTTTTTAAAAAAGCCAGCCCAACTTCAGTGTTTGGTGAGTACAAAACGCAACTTTTTGACAAAAGTTGCGTTTTACATTTACGAAGGAATGCGCATTTCAGTTTATGGACATGTTTCGGTCCATAAACTAAAAGCTGGAGTGGGCGTTTATAATGTATCCGTTGGAGTGAGTGCAATTACCAAAATTACCCTTCAATAAAGGGCAAGGAGTCTTCTTCAGATCACGCACAGCCTCAGCACATTTTCCTCTCATCTCATCTCTCTACTCTCCCTTTGCCTTGAAGCTCACTCACGCAATAAAATTAATCAAACCACAACAATAAAAGCAAAAAAATTCTTGCTCTCATAAAATTGATATAATTTAAACAACAAATCTAAAATCAAAACAACAACAACAACAACAGAAGATTAAGAACATGAAAAAAAAAATTAGAACAATAAATGATCAAGAAAAAAAAAAATAGCAGTCGATCTGATCCCTGGTTGCATGCAGTCCGCAGTGAGGAGGAGGAGCAACGGTGGCGGTGTGTTGGAGCAAAGACGATTTCTCCTTTCTCTCCATGCGTGTCTATGTGTGTTTAAATATAATGACACCAAAAGGCAAGCAAGATTATGGAATCAAGTATCACAAAGAGAGCTAGAGAATTTATGGAATCAAGTAAAAAAAAAAAAAAAAGGAGAGAGCAGCGAATGAGAGAGCCGAGAAAGGAAGGCTCTTGAATCAAGTGGGAAAATAAAGAGAAAGAAGGCTCTGGAATATAAAGGAAAAAAAGAGATGAAGGAATCCTATGGGTATATGTGTGTAGTGGACAAAATGCAAGAAAAAAAAAAAAGAAGAATAAAAGAAAAAGAAAAGAGTAAACGTATGGATGAAAGAAAGTCAAAGAATTAGAAATCACAATTTAAAAATACTACCACAATATTTTTACAATATTTTCAAAATAAATTTTAAGTAATTAGCTAATATTGATAAGTAAAAATATAATTTTAGTAGTGGGTTTAAATTAGAACTAGTAACAACTTTCTATATAAAATTTTGTTATGATTCTTGTGAAAGTATTGCAAAAAATATTGTAGATGTAACACTTTTTGTTGAAAAATATAATTGTTGAGAATGAATAGAAAAAGAAAAAATAAATATTAAAAAAGAATAAATTTGATTAAAAAATAAAGATTAAAAAAGTGGATAATTAAAAGGTAAATGTCATTGTTAATTGTCCAAACAATACAAAAATTTGTCTAACCTGCTGAAGATACTCTTATATATACATTGTCCTTTTTGGTAATTTATTTCTCAAACTGCCATTTTTATAAATACTAGCCAAACACTCAGCTTTTTCAAAAAACACTTTTAACAATTTTTATTAAACACTCAGCATTTTAAAACTCCACTTTTTCATTATGCACTTTTTGAAAACTCAACTTTTTAATTATACACTTTAACAAAAAGCTGAACCAAACTCACCCTTACTTGAAAACATCTAGCAGTCAACAATGTGGAAAATAATTCATCATTGAGCATTAAAAACTAAAAGAAGTAAAGGAAACAAAGCAAATATATTTTCTTTTTCTCTTACGTTAATTAAATTTTATTGACGTTTTAAATAAAAATATAATTTCATCTCAATAAATTTGGGGATTTGATCATTTCATTTACTTTTGGGAGGAACAAAGAAACATAGGGAAAATGCAAAATAGATTAGGGATTCCATTCCTTCTCACACAACTCTCACACTCACACGAAATATTCTTTATGAATCCATTTTATTCCATTCCTCCCTCCCAAACAAGTTGTAGACATTTCAGGCACGTATCAATCATGGCATTTCAATTTTTTTTTACATAAAGGCTGATTTTACATTTTAAACACAGGTTATGCTTCATTCTCCATACAATGATAAAGTCGCCAAGCAAAGCGATTGACATTAGCACAAAGAATGTGAATATCTTATGTGAATCAAAGAATGTGATTCTCATTCAGACTTGGATGTAGTGGGGTTGAGTGAAATAGGCATTGTTGTTAGTGATGGCCTTAGGACAAGATACAACGCCGGACCTAAAAATGGTACTGCTGATAAGGGAAGAAGCCAAGAACCTTTGTCAAACCTGTGATAAGCATATGAATGTTATGCTACATAAATTCTTCCAAAAGAGGATTTCAAAGCTTAAAATGAGAAAGAAGCACTCAAGAGTTTCCAAAAGCTCACCATTTCCTGGCAGTCATATCGTTGTAGACCCAAAATGGAGCAAATGCAGATAGTAGAGTGAAATCAAGGGACGTGACATGGATCTGCAGCATAAAGGTCCAGTGCTGCTGGTAAGTTTTTGTAGGTTTATAAGATTGCAAATATCACAATTCACGACTAAACAACCATACAAAATTACCAATGAAAAAAAGTATATGATAAGTTTTTGTCTAAAATTGACCTAATATATCATACATAAGGTACTTCCTCAAGGAAAAGAAAAAAGAAGAAGAGGAAGGTGCACATGACACCAGGACTTGCATTCTGGGCTTGAATCAATTTCATCAATGGGCAAAACTTTTATGATTAGAAATTTTGAGACTGCTACTGAAGGTTCAAAAGCTCCACTGAAAGTCGTTGTCATGGAAAACCAACTCACTATTCAACATGACTTGGTATCCAATTATCAAAATGGGCATTATGTTTTCCAAACTATAGGAATATTGATGATATGCATGGATAAATGCTTCACACAACACTTACAAATTTGCTTTCCCTGAAATACTGGGCGAATTCCTTCCAGTCGTCCCAATTAGCCAAACCTGCATAAACAATTATACCTAGTCCTGCAGCAAGTGATATCTGATGTGTAATGGAGTTAACTTGCAATTCCAATATAAAATTAAGAAACTAATCTAATTGCCAACTTCTGTTCTCAATAAAAGGGTAACACTTCATACACAGGATTGATCAAGGCATGTCCTACTTACAAGGAAGAGGTGCCACCACTAGACCAAAAGTCAGTATATAATAACCATTTTAATTTTTGAAGAAAAAAAAATGTGGGAAAACAAAAATGACTTTTATTTGAGTTCAAGACAATGCTTTGCTCTCAACCAACCTATAGGCTTAATCTTTAAAAGCTGTCAGTAAAATGGCTGCCTGATTCAATTAAAATCAAATTGAAATTAACAAGGTTAAAACTACTGATGTGGATAACAGAGAGTTTGAGGAAAAACAAGATTAAATACCAAAAGATTCAATATTTTTGGTCTAGTTTTGATGTGGGGCTTTATTAGAACATTTCATACATTATTTTAGTTATTGTTGAGTGTTAGTATAAGTTCTTAGGTTGGAAAGTTGCTGGTTTAATTATAATAAAGTTTTAATAAAATAGGAGTAGTTTGGTAATTTTCAAATTTTATGGAATGGGCTGCCCTAGGGGTCATGAATCTTATCTTATATTTTGAGTCCTCTCCCTATTTAGTTTAGAAGTTCTTAAGTACTTTTTGTTTGTTATTTATAATCCTAATCATTCTAGGAATAGGTTATTTAGAGTTCTAGTCCTAGGAAATGATTTAAAAATAGCCTATATAACGGTTTATTGTAGTCAATAAAATGGATTGTGAGAGATTCAAATAAAATTAAAGCAGCTTATTTTAAGCTACTGTTTTATCTAATATTATTCTTGTTCTATTCTTATTTTAACTCCAAACAGCCATCAACATATTCAAGATTTAGTATTTTATTTACATAACCCCTTAAAAATCAATCCTTATTTAAGAACCTTCAAGATCTGATTAAGAAATCTAATTTAGTTCTGAATTATTAAAGATCCTACATCAAAATTGGTATCAAAGCCTGTTAAGTGATTCCATCCTGCATCAAATAACCCCCTCAAAAAAAAAAAAAAAAGGGTAGAATTCATATTCACTTGTTTTGCTTCCATGCCTTTATCAGGAGAAAGATTTAGAGGTCAATATCTACAGGTAATCTTCAATCAAATAATTCAGATATTTATAGGATACTGTGCAGATTTGAAGCAGCATCCACTATTTTTTTTTTGGCTCCCAAAGACTGTTTAATATTTTGGTATCACATTCATAACAGGACTATGGTTTTGATATGTGCATGTTTTAGTCTTATATCTTTATTCTTCTTGTTAGCTATCTGTAACAAATTTCAAAAGCTCACAAAACAATTATATAAATATATTTTCAGACATGTTATCAAGAGAGTTAGTTTGAGTTTTTAAAAGTTAAACAGATTTCTCACCCCTGCAGTTAATTTTGATTCCAGAAAATTCAGAGGCCATCTTCTGATCTCGGTTTCTTCAACAGGAGGTGGTGGTGGTTTCCAAAGTACAAAATAGGGAAGAAGAGCATATGCCCCACCAAAGCATGAAAGTATTAGGAATGGCCAGACTGGAATTTTGCTTTTTGAGCTGCAGATACAAAAAAGAAAAAATATTTCAGCTGCAAAACACTAATGATCAAGAAATTTAAAAACATAGCTAGATGCTTGTGAGTTCCCTTCATCTCAACCACTGCTGTGCATGTAGATGCTAGCATTCAGGCCACCTTAAATGTAGCTTACTAGCTTGCATGAATCATCAGATATACTTGATATGTTAACACTTCTATTATTCCATTTATTTGGATCATTTGGCAAAACCAAAATCTATGACAAAGAATGCAACCAAGTAGAATTTTAATTACTTATGAGTCACTTTGTCATATTGGTCACAGAATTCTTTTTCTACAGGAATAAAAATAATTTGAGGAATAAGCATTGGTGGACTCATTGGCTAGATATTGGCCTATTCTAAGTTTCTAACCAACCTTACTGTTTCTAGTAACACATAAGAAAAAGTATGTGCAGGAAAAAAGGTACTTGAGATCATTGATTGACTAAGCTAAGGAATGGCAGGTACCTTCTACCTGTTGGGAGCAGCAGCATGCTATAAACCAAAGGCCACAGACCCATTATGTACCACAGAGACACAAGCACTTCATTCATCCTGAAGCCATCATCTCCCTTCAAATTCAGTAGTTTATCATTAATTAAGTACATATGTAGAATAGGCTTGATAATGGTTGCTTGCATTTTTGGATAAAATAATAAGATAAGGTAGTAACCAAGACAAACTGTTTTGCATCTAAAAAATGAAGAAATTAAAAGTGACATCTCTTTTGAGAAATTACTGATTGTAGAGTAAAACAGTGAATTGAACTCAAGACTTTCTTATTTTAGTACCATGTTAATTTACCCATCATCTGAAAAGTTTAAGCTATTAGCAATAATGCTAACATCTTTACATTCAAATTCCTATACTAATGTAATTTAGTATGAAATTCATGTAAACCATCTTTACATATATCATTCAGATGACATCAGAAAGGAGAAAACTATGATTCTCAATAGTCAATTGTATCATTATAAAGCTTTATAGTTGTGGTTAATTAATGCAAGATACCTACTTAAATGTTGAAAAAAAAAATCAACCTTCATTAAAAGTTTCAAAATAACTCCAAAGATAATCTATTAAAATTGAAGGAATGCATATATTCTCAATTTTTTTTCTTTTTAGTAAACAATAATACTTATTAGAACACATACAAAAATAGTAATAGTAGTGTTTTAAACCGGGTTTATAATACACTAGTCACACATACCCATTAATACTATAATTGTTTTAGGATGGTCTCATTAAATATTTTATTAATACTATAATTTTAGTTATTAACCATTGGTTTTTCATTAGTTTTTAAATTAATAAAAACCTTAAATATACCTTTATACACACACACACACACACACGCATATATATAGTGAATCTTTACACATACCTTTAAGAAGGCTCTATATATTCCACTTTTTTGGATTTGTTAAATTATAGATTATTACTCATAATGATATTGACTAATTATATATATATATATATATATATATTTAGTGATCTCATTTGTAACACTTCTTACCATTATCATATATTTACTAATGATGATTTGCATAAGAAAGACAATAAATGAGAGGTAACATTGTTCATTAAATTTTCAAAAGTAATAGTGTATGAAAATTATATATATATATATATATATATAAGGTTAAATGAAATGTCAAAAAATGAATTTTTAAATTTTCTAACTTTATTTTTTATGTAATTTCTACTACTATTAGAGAACATCTCTTTTTTAGTTATGATTAATATGGTTTCCATAGTTAGATTTTGATTAGTTTTAAATTTAAATTTAGTACTATGATTGTATTTAATTTTTTATTGTTGATTTAATTTTTTAAGTGAATTTAACGGTTTATGTTACTACACTGTAAAGTTTTTAATGTTCTCCAAATAATTCTATATAATATAATAATAGTACATTCTTATATACTATTTTTAATTATTTATAATGCAATATGATAATATTTAACAATCAAAGTCATAAAATAAATAATAAATAATAAAAAAACCACTTAAAACACAAAACTAAATCTCATCAACCAAAATAGAGTTCTAAAGAATACAAAACTTTATGAAACTAAAATAGAGATGCAAGAGAAATAAAATAAAAATCCACCAAAAAATTGAGGGAGAAAGAGTGGAAAATAACCACTTTTTTGTGAGAAAAAATTATGTAAAGAATGGAAGAGTGAATGACAAATTTATACTAAGAGAATGATAATAAAAGAAACAAAATAAAGGAAGATAAAAGGAAAGAGGAAGAGTGATATAAAGGTAGAATGTTTGGGGAGATGAAAAGGTAAAGAGAAGGAGAAAGGTTGGAGAAAGTGTAAATATTAAAAAAAAATGAGTACAATTTGATGAGCACAATTTTCTTTAATTTACGTAAAATATTACATTTTTTATTTTTTTTAAAACAAAAAAGAGAAAAAATATAAAATTTAATGATAAGGAGGATATGGTTGAATTTCAATATTGAGTAAAATAGAAGAGAAGAAAAATTAAGAAAAATTAAAAGATATAACAATAAACACTAAATTATCCAAATTATGCTATGTAATGGAATACTTTTTTTTTTTTTTATAATGTAATCGGATAAAATTTAACAATCAAAGAGTAAAATAATGATAATAATAACTTAAAACACA
Source organism: Quercus suber (assembly GCF_002906115.3). Taxonomy (NCBI): domain Eukaryota; kingdom Viridiplantae; phylum Streptophyta; class Magnoliopsida; order Fagales; family Fagaceae; genus Quercus; species Quercus suber. The sequence goes on from NW_027070280.1 coordinate 97,797, forward strand.
AAACTAAATCATATCAACCTAAATTAGACTTCTTAAAAACACAAAAATTTATCAACCTAAAGCGGAGATGCAATAAAAAATAAAAATCCACCAAAACATTGAGAGAGAGAGAGAGAGAGAGAGAGAGAGAACTTTTTTGTGAAAGAAAACTATACAAAGAATGGAAAAGAGTGACAAATTTATAGTAAGAAGAAAGGGATAAGAAGAGACAAATAAAGGAAGATGAAGGGAAATATGAATAGAAATATTAAAGTAGAGGATAGTGAGGAGATGAAAAGGTAGGGAATTAAGAAGAAAGGTTGAAGAAAATGTAAATATTTAAAAAATAAGTGAATGTAAAAAAATTATATAAAAATTGGAAATAAAAAAGAAATATATATAGATGTTAAAACCGAAAAAGATGTATAGGTAAAGTCAATAATCTTATACATATATATATATATATATATTTTAAAAGAAATAAATAATAAATTATAATTATGTAGCGAATGATTGGCGATGAGGTAGCATAACAAGAACTTAGTAGCAATAAAAGAATGCGAACATGATGTAAAATAATATATAGATATAGATGTTCATTTTTTATACATGATATAAAAGAATGCGAACATGATGTAAGATAATATAAACACTACTGGACCTGAAACAATCACTTCCATACAAAAATAGACAAGGCGACCTAGGACCCAAAGCCTATATTATATTTTAAATTAAGTTATGTTATTTTGTCAGTTAAACTATCATATTTGTGAAATGGTTTTATTTGAAACCTTTGTCCGGGAGTATTTATATTCTAACTAGTATCAGAGTAGAGGAAAATGGGAAATTATTAATAAATTTAGGGTTGAAATTACTTGTGGACAAGAGGAAGAGGGGGGGGGGGGGGGGGGTGTGCCATTGGTTCATAATTTTTTTAACAAAAATGTAGTTAATTTGTTTATGGTAAATATAGTTTAAATTTGGTATTAAAAATTTCAAGAGTTATACTTCTTCATAATTCCCTCTTAACAATTAAGTCGACACAAAGATTTTAATTGTTCCACATTACTTAAGAGAGTGTGTTATGTGTAGTATAACTTGCTCCACCTTCCCTTAAAAGTTATCATGACTTTTGAATGAAGTTGTGGTGTGCTTTTGTATTAGAACATCTTTTCCTCTCTCTTGTGTGTGTGCGTGTTTGTTTCTCGACAAAAAAAGAAAAAAAAAAAAGGAGAGATCTTAAAAAATAGAAATAACCAATTAATTAATACCTATACCTCCTTCTAAAAAAAGCAATACAAAAANTTTGCAAGAAATACATGTCCCTAGACTGAATACAGTTAAAAGACAATATGTTAAGAATAAAATGAAAATGGCTACTTTGCTTACAACAACAATATGGACAAACAGAAACGGGTTATTTAGATTAAGATTGTTTAAAAAAGATTGAAAGATACAAATAGGGACTTCACTATGCTGAATTTGAATACATATCACTTCATTTTTTAAATTCTATTTTCGTTTCAATCCGGTGGAAGATATGATTGGAAAACACTTGTAAGAAATGGGCATTAGCATTTTACACATAATTATCGAAAACATACAAAATCAACACTAGAAATGCAGTCATCAACACCAAGCATAAGAAGAGAAAGCCTTAGTCCCAAAACTTTGGAGTTGGCTATGCATCCTCAAGAGACTAATTGGAATGAACCACATGTACACAAGCAACGAAGATATTTTAACAAGGCAAACCAAATATTATGAATTTGATAAAATAAAAAATAAAAATAATTTTTTTTTCAATAATACCGGGGTCTGATTTGGTGTGAGATTGAAAACATAGTACATGAGTGCTCCCACAAAACCAAGAGCAAAATTGAGGTTGACCAGTTCCATCCCTCTCCTCCATTTCCACTCCCACCAACCCCACCTTCCAAGGAATCTCCTTTTTCAACAGCTGGGTCTTCTGAGTTCTGATTTGTTAAGTTACCATGACAAATTTGAACAAGACCCTTTCTCTGAAATCCCAAGATGGAACTTGTATGATTATGGGGTTTGAGAAAAGCTGAAAATTTTAAGGTTGTTTTGAGAAATGAGATTCTGGGTTTAAGGTTTTGGCTTTGCAGTGAAGTTCTGAGTTTTGGGTCATTGAGAGTAGAAGATGTGAAGGAAGAAAAGTTGCAGGAGATAATGTTGGCATTAGCTAACATGTTGAAGATATGAGGCTATTTGAAAGATATTCCAATCGAACCGGGGACTGTCTGTAGCTTTTAAAGTGAGCTATAGAAATAGAATAGAACTCGCCTAGAAAACAAAAACAAATAATAATAATAATAATAAATAAATAAATAAATAAACTATACATAACAAATATGAATCTGATGACAAGGTATCTTGTGAGATTGTTGAGACCTACATATGTTGTGAAAGAGAAATCTTTTAAGATAATTTTCTCTAAAGGTGTACATTCAATCTATCAACCCGATAAAATTGACTCCACCCAATTCAATCCATTGCCTTAAGTTGAATTTTCGTGTGGTGGGATTGGGTTGGGTTTGAATTTTATTACTTTTTTAAATTTTTTAGTTTGATTTATTTTTTTAATTTATGAATTATTGTTGATAAATTTAGAATTTTGCATTATTATTATAATTTAAGCATATTAAGTAAAAACCACCTAACCCAACCAATGTACATGTGAGGCACAAGATACAATTTTACAAAATGCTTCTCCACACCAAGACAAAAAGGGAAAATAAGGTTTCATACTTTGGATGTGAAGTGTTTTACATAATGTCCACGTTTTTACATCAAACTAGCTAGTTGGCGAATGAAACTTTTCCCTTAATTAAGGGAAAAGTTTCATTGACACTTTCCAAACTTTCCAATCTTTGATAGGTAACTTATACGTATCATTAACACTAAGATCACTATCACTGTTTGGTGAATGAAGTCATAGTGTTTAATCAAACTCTTCACTCCCAAAGATATGAATTACGTAAAAATTATCATTAATTAAGTACATATGTAGAATAGGCTTGATAATGGTTGCTTGCATTTTTGGATAAAATAATAAGATAAGGTACGTAACCAAGACAAACTGTTTTGCATCTAAAAAATGAAGAAATTAAAAGTGACATCTCTTTTGAGAAATTACTGATTGTAGAGTAAAACAGTGAATTGAACTCAAGACTCTCTTATTTTAGTACCATGTTAATTTACCCATCATCTGAAAAGTTTAAGCTATTAGCAATAATGCTAACATCTTTACATTCAAATTCCTATACTAATGTAATTTAGTATGAAATTCATGTAAACCATCTTTACATATATCATTCAGATGACATCAGAAAGGAGAAAACTATGATTCTCAATAGTCAATTGTATCATTATAAAGCTTTATAGTTGTGGTTAATTAATGCAAGATACCTACTTAAATGTTGAAAAAAAAAATCAACCTTCATTAAAAGTTTCAAAATAACTCCAAAGATAATCTATTAAAAAAAAAAATTGAAGGAATGCATATATTCTCAATTTTTTTTTTCTTTTTAGTAAACAATAATACTTATTAGAACACATACAAAAATAGTAATAGTAGTGTTTTAAACCGGGTTTATAATACACTAGTCACACATACCCATTAATACTATAATTGTTTTAGGATGGTCTCATTAAATATTTTATTAATACTATAATTTTAGTTATTAACCATTGGTTTTTCATTAGTTTTTAAATTAATAAAAACCTTAAATATACCTTTATACACACACACACGCGCATATATATAGTGAATCTTTACACATACCTTTAAGAAGGCTCTATATATTCCACTTTTTTGGATTTGTTAAATTATAGATTATTACTTCATAATGATATTGACTTAATATATATATACATAATATATATATATATATATATTTAGTGATCTCATTTGTAACACTTCTTACCATTATCATATATTTACTAATTGATGATTTGCATAAGAAAGACAATAAATGAGAGGTAACATTGTTCATTAAATTTTCAAAAGTAATAGTGTATGAAAATTATATATATATATATATATATAAGGTTAAATGAAATGTCAAAAAATGAATTTTTAAATTTTCTAACTTTATTTTTTATGTAATTTCTACTACTATTAGAGAACATCTCTTTTTAGTTATGATTAATATGGTTTCATAGTTAGATTTGATTAGTTTTAATTTAAATTAGTACAATATTTTATGATTTTAAGTGATTTAGGTATATTCTACTTAAGTTTAATGTTCTCAAGTTTTTTATTTTAAACTTTTCATTCAACATTACTAATTGAGTTGTTTTTACTTATATCGATTGTTTTCTATCACCTCCTTCCATTGGCCTATCATTTCAAATTATGATGACTTGACATATGCATATATATTATTAATTAGTTTTTAACTATGTTTGATTCATTCTTATTAGCTTGGTGTGATGAGTGTTTCCTAGATTACTCACTAATGAACAATTTTATTTTTTAAATTTGGCAAAATATATATTAAATTTTTAAAAAAAAGGAGTGGAAAATATTAATGATATATGGGGATGTGGCTGATTTAAATGTTAAATAAAATGATATGAGAAAAAAAAAAAAATACATAAAATAAACACTAACTTATCCAAATAATTCTATATAATATAATAATAGTACATTCTTATATACTATTTTTAATTATTTATAATGCAATATGATAATATTTAACAATCAAAGTCATAAAATAAATAATAAATAATAAAAAAACCACTTAAAACACAAAACTAAATCTCATCAACCAAAATAGAGTTCTAAAGAATACAAAACTTTATGAAACTAGAATAGAGATGCAAGAGAAATAAAAATAAAAATCCACCAAAAAATTGAGGGAGAAAGAGTGGAAAATAACCACTTTTTTGTGAGAAAAAATTATGTAAAGAATGGAAGAGTGAATGACAAATTTATACTAAGAGAATGATAATAAAAAGAAACAAAATAAAGGAAGATAAAAGGAAAGAGGAAGAGTGATATCAAGGTAGAATGTTTGGGGAGATGAAAAGGTAAAGAGAAGGAGAAAGGTTGGAGAAAGTGTAAATATTAAAAAAAAAATGAGTACAATTTGATGAGCACAATTTTCTTTAATTTACGTAAAATATTACATTTTTTTATTTTTAAAACAAAAGAGAGAGAAAATATAAATAATTTAATGATAAGGAGGATATGGTTGAATTTCAATATTGAGTAAAATAGAAGAGAAGAAAAATTAAGAAAAATTAAAAGATATAACAATAAACACTAAATTATCCAAATTATGCTATGTAATGGAATACTATTTTTTTTTTTATAATGTAATCGGATAAAATTTAACAATCAAAGAGTAAAATAATGATAATAATAACTTAAAACACAAAACTAAATCATATCAACCTAAATTAGACTTCTTAAAAACACAAAAATTTATCAACCTAAAGCGGAGATGCAATAAAAAATAAAAATCCACCAAAACATTAGAGGAGAGAGAGAGAGAGAGAGAGAGAGAACTTTTTTGTGAAAGAAAACTATACAAAGAATGGAAAAGAGTGACAAATTTATAGTAAGAAGAAAGGGATAAGAAGAGACAAATAAAGGAAGATGAAGGGAAATATGAATAGAAATATTAAAGTAGGGGATAGTGAGGAGATGAAAAGGTAAGGGAATTAAGAAGAAAGGTTGAAGAAAATGTAAATATTTAAAAAATAAGTGAATGTAAAAAAATTATATAAAAATTGGAAATAAAAAAGAAATATATATAGATGTTAAAACCGACAAAGATGTATAGGTAAAGTCAATAATCTTATACATATATATATATATATATATATTATTAAAGAAATAAATAATAAATTATAATTATGTAGCGAATGATGTGGCGATGAGGTAGCATAACAAGAACTTAGTAGCAATAAAAGAATGCGAACATGATGTAAAATAATATATAGATATAGATGTTCATTTTTTATACATGATATAAAAGAATGCGAACATGATGTAAGATAATATAAACACTACTGGACCTGAAACAATCACTTCCATACAAAAATAGACAAGGCGACCTAGGACCCAAAGCCTATATTATATTTTAAATTAAGTTATGTTATTTTGTCAGTTAAACTATCATATTTGTGAAATGGTTTTATTTGAAACCTTTGTCCGGGAGTATTTATATTCTAACTAGTATCAGAGTAGAGGAAAATGGGAAATTATTAATAAATTTAGGGTTGAAATTACTTGTGGACAAGAGGAAGAGGGGGGTGGGGGGGGGGGGGTGTGCCATTGGTTCATAATTTTTTTAACAAAAATGTAGTTAATTTGTTTATGGTAAATATAGTTTAAATTTGGTGTTAAAAATTTCAAGAGTTATACTTCTTCATAATTCCCTCTTAACAATTAAGTTCGACTCCTTCTAAAAAAAGCAATACAAAAAATAATAATAATAATAAATACTTCAACTTAAGTGGTGCTAGTGCTACTATCTTGAATGCATTAACCATTTTAAGAAGGGTTGCCAATTCGTGGATGTACCACTAATATCTTGGTGTTATCGACACTACCCACGATGTCAGTCTGAGTAGAGGTTCTCAAATCTAATCTTGATACATGTTATTATTATATTTTTCATGTTTCCAAAACTTCAAGAAGATCAAACATCAAAATTTAAATTTTAAGTTTTTGTAGTAAATAATTATGCATAAAAAATAAGTTTATTAATCGAATAGTAAATAAAATTTGATTTAAACGAAATTTGATACGCATGTTAAGAACATAAAGAATATGTAATTCTTAAATTTTCAAAATTCACATTTAATAAAAAGATATAAGACAAGTTTAGAGGGTTTCTCTCCATACTAGTTTGGAAGGAAACCTTCCTTTATTATTTTTTTAGAAAAACATGTTTATATTCTCCGTGTTCTTCCCTAGAACACGACTGTTCGTGTTCATGTTTTTCATAATTAATCCACATTTTCTTTTCTTTTCTTCGTCTTTCTTGTACTTTCTTTATAACCAAACACATCAAAAATCAAATCAATAACAGTTAAAAAAAATAACATTTTATTGAGCATTTTCTTGGCACCCAAACGTATATCAATCTCAAGGCCTAAACATTCATCTCACCTAATTGGTAATCCAGAAAATCCCCTTTCACAAACCCAAAAAATTCACTTTCACAAACCCATAATATCCATTCTCAACGCATAGAAAATTAATCTTAAACACAAAAAATGAGGGGCTTTAATTAACGAGTTTTTCAAATTTGTCAAAATCCCAAAATAAATACAGCAAATCCACCCATCTCAAATTCAATCTAAAGATAGAGAGAGTGAGATGAGAAAGTGAGGAGGGAGAGGAAAATATGGCCTTCAGATCGGCTTCAGATCTACTTGGCCGAAACCCAAATACCCCACCTACTTAGGTGAGAACGACCATAGCAAAAATACCGACCCACCACCTACGAACCTAATTGCTGATCCCACACAACTCCAATGATAGCAATCAGCAACCTCCATCACTAGCTATGGACTCATGTTACACCGACAACCTTAGAAGAAAGAAAGAAAGACACCTACTTCAGAAAAATCAAATATAACAACAAAGATAAACGGCAAATAGGTGAATGTTGAGAGGGGGGTTTCGTAGGATGAATGGTGGAAATGGGGGAGCTTTGGCCATGGGGTTCAATCGAGAGAGAGAGAGAGAGAAATAAATGTTTGACTTACCTTCAATATATTTTTAACAAGACATGTCTTTTTGTTTTAAATATACAATGATAAGTGATAGTGAGTTTTAATCTCTACTTTATATTTAATTAGTAAGTGATATGATAGTCTCTCATTTAAAAAAAAAGAGATTTCTTTTAAAAAAGTACTGGAGGTAAACTAAACCCGAAAAATAAAAGAGACGGTGGAAAAAATATTCGTGATTTTGTTTGGTTGTTAAGAAAGTGCAAGAAAAATCTAAGAATGTTCATATTTATTTTTTTTTTCTATTTTTTAAAAGTTTTGATTCTAAATTCATTTTAAATGCTGACATTGGATTTTTTAATGTTAATTAAAAAAATTTATTATTATTTTAATAACAATATAGACACTTTGTGCCAACTATGCACTTCATCTATCTCGTATACTATTTTCGTTAGTGAGACGCTAGACACTAAAACGAGAATAGTTTTTTTTTTTTTTAATATATATATATATATATATATTATTTTGAGACCAAAAGTGGGAAAAAGTGGAAAAATATGTATTTACCTAAATGGAAATCGGCAAAAAATATAAAGACTATTTACCACCATAAAATAAAATAATATAATAAAACTAACCAAACACTGCGTTGTACAACTGCCACAACCACCATAACCCATCCACAACCTTAACAGACAGCAGATAAGGTAGCTCTCTCTCTCTCTCTCTGTCTCTCTGCACAGCCATGGCTGAAGCTACAAGACTCTTTCACACCACACTGATACCAAGTTTCAATCCACTCCACAAAACCAAGCCTTACTCATACTCTCAGTCTCCCCCAATAATCTTTCATAAGCGCCCAATTAACTGCTCAGTTTCTACAAGTGACACTACAAAAGCCACAGTGACCAAGAAAGTCCCTTGGGGTTGTGATATCGATTCTTTGGAAAATGCGTCAGCTTTGCAGAAATGGTTGTCTGAGTCAGGTCTCCCACCCCAGAAAATGGCCATACAAAGAGTGGAAGTTGGAGAAAGAGGACTTGTTGCTTTGAAGAATATAAGGAAGGGTGAGAATTTGCTCTTTGTGCCTCCTTCACTGTGCATCACTGCAGACTCGGTAAGATTTCCTTGACAGAAAGTTTGTAGGAAAGTTGCTTAATTGTGTGTTTCTGTTAAATTTTCTGCGTTTTATTAGTATAACTGTATAAGCTTGAACTTTTATGCATGTTGTTGAAAACCAAGTGATACGAGTGCTTCCATAATGTTTTTGGACTTAGTTGGAATTGGAACATATATTCATTATGTGGGTGTCTGCTACATTTGTTTGATTAGTCCAAATGTATGCTTTTATACAAGGCTGAGAGGAGAAAAATTTTGACAGATGAAAATTAAAAAGCCACAAAAAACAGAAACGTCTTTCTAAAAAGTAAAAACATAACCCTTGAATCCATTAGGGCTTCCTTAAATAAACGAAAGAGAATTCCCAGAATTCACTGGAAAAAGTAAAGGAGAAAACCTCTCTGAAAAACTTATATTGGAATAATGGTTAAATAATTAAATTCACTGTTTTCTAAAAACTTTAGCTTTTGGGACAACTTGTAATTTATCAATTTTAATAAGAAAAGTAAGAATACTCAGTATTCAACAACCACTAATTTATATGAAAGAAATCCTAGGGTGGGTAAGAGACCCTTGGGAAATCCTAGAAAACCTTAATTCTTGTTAAGAACAAAATAAGGCTAAAAAAACGAAAGGAAAATTTTACAACATTACAAAATCAAATTCTACGGGCTTTAGCAAACGTCCCAAAACTGATGGGACCTTAGTCTAACTTTTAAATGGATAACTAAAATAAAAGGAAAATTTATCATATATAACAAACTAAACTAAACAAGAGCCTAAACAAAGGAATTTTCCCGAAGCAGTGTAGGTCGCCGCCAATGAAGATGGTTTTTGATCTTCACTATGATTCCCTTCAAGCCACCAAATTTCATGCGATTCTGTCTTTGGCTCTGACGATTTATGCTAGTACTTTTCTATTCAAGAAAAGTCTGTGTTGTTCATTCTACATCAAAGTTCTTAAGTTTATCTAAATTTGAAGGTTGAGTGAATGATAGAATTCATTGACCACCGAGAGGAATCCCGTGCTTAATCCAAAACATAAGCTAGCTCACAAACCACAAATGTTGACAATCAGACAAATCAATGAAGGAAACAGTCAAAAAGAAGAGACCAAATTCTTTTTGTGCCATTGCAGATTGCAGCATTTAACTTGGCTAGCTTGTTGTCCCGTGCATAAATTTTTTGGAATGCCAAATTCTGTATATATATATATATATATCAGCCTTTTTCATGCTTCTTCGATCTGCACTTCCGAATTATTGTTATCTTCTGGTCTTCTATGAGACCTGTAATTTTTCTTCACTAAATTCATTTAACTGTCATATTTACCTGCAATATTTATTCTTGTCTGTGTATATGTGTGTTTTGGATGCTAGGAGTGGAGCTGCACAGAAGCTGGTGAAGTGCTAAAACAGAATTCTGTACCAGATTGGCCACTGATTGCAACTTACCTGATCAGTGAAGCAAACTTCATGGAATCTTCGAGATGGAGCAATTATATTTCAGCCTTACCTCGACAGCCCTATTCACTTCTGTACTGGTATATTCTACTCTCAATTACTTGTACCAAGTGGAGTCTTTACGAGTCTTTCTTCTATTATGGAAAGGGTCTACTCTCAGTTTTTTTCCCTACAGCTTCTCTGTATTATTTCAGGACACGTGAAGAGCTGGATCGATATTTGGAAGCATCACAGATTAGAGAGCGGGCAATTGAGAGGGTTACAAATGTCATTGGAACGTATGATGCTTCTGCTAAACTTGGTTTTTCTTTCATTTGCCTTTGTTGATATATTTTTTTAATCTAGTGCCTATGTTTTGCTGAGTAAACAATTTGGGCTGTACAAAGTCGAATATTTATTCCATCTCTTGTGCAGATACAATGACTTAAGACTCAGGATATTTTCCAAATACCCTCATCTATTCCCTGAGGAGGTATTCATTTCATATTGCTGAATCTCTATGTGAAATTTGACATCTAATTTAATGGCCTGATGATTTCATTGTAAGCATGTGTGAAGACTTATTCATCTTTTCATTTTATCTGGCCTTTTCCTTCTTATAGCTCTAATGATTGACTAGTTTACTTGTACTTCAATATTTCCATTTTCATAAAGAATCAGGATTTAAGTAAAACTTTCTTTGTTATTAAGTTGGGCATAAAAGATAAGAACATTCCAAACTACCAGTTGTATCTGGATCTCCTTATATGCATATTTATTGTTACTGTATATTTACCATATAACTTATTTTGACTTTCCAGCATGTTGCCTGACCTATCAACATGAATGATTTTACAGGTATTCAATATTGAAACCTTCAAATGGTCATTTGGCATTCTTTTCTCACGCTTGGTAAGTAAATTTAATTATGAGACCTTTGAAATTTTCTGCCTAATCCACTGAAAGAAGACTCTGACAAGGTGTATGGACATATTCAATTTTTTTGTTTATGTTGTCCAAACACCTTTCAATGATTGTCTTGTATTTTTACCATATCTTTGGTAAATAAATGTCATTGAGATCGAAGCTGGATATTTTGATCTTCCTTATGAAGCTCGAAAGGCATGCAGTGGTTTATATGAATGAATCTCTTAGACTTCATTATTCTCTGAAGCACAGGTACGGTTACCCTCAATGGATGGAAGGGTTGCCTTGGTTCCGTGGGCAGATATGCTGAATCACAGTTGTGAGGTATGATTTTTTGATAATTGAGAAAAATTTTTATTAAGAAGAAAAGACATCAGCCACTATGCAAGGTGTGTACTAGAATAGCAAAATCATGAGAAATTACAAGAGTCTAAAAAACTCTAAAAGATGGGACTAGGATGACCTGGTAAAATTGCCATCCAATCATAGAAAGAACATAATATAAGCTTGTTAAGCTCTGTTGTAAATCTTTTGAGGCCCTCAAATTCTCTGCTATTTATGCTCATGTGAAATGGTCCACATGAGATACAACGGGACAGCCTTCCAACTATTTCCAATCCAATACTTTGCAGACTGCCCTGTCCAACATGCCAATAAATCAACAACCCAGTGAGGCACGATCCGGTGCACTTCAAATAAACACACAATAAGAGACCATAACTCCCTAGTGTAATCACAGTGCAGCAGTATATGATCTACAATCTCTCCACCCTTCTTACACAGAAAACACTAATCTACCACTTTGTGAAGTAATGTTAAAAGGTTGTACCCATCGCACAAAGCTGCCACTTTGTGAGACATTGTTATTAGATATATAACTTTCTTGATTTAAACTCTAATCAAGTGCATCTTTTATTGACTGTTCTAGGTGGAAACCTTTTTAGATTACGATAAGTCGTCAAAGGGAGTTGTCTTCACAACAGATCGGCCATATCAGCCAGGTGAGCAGGTAAACAAGCTTTATGTAATCCCACCAATGGCAAACCCTCTCTTAGGTAGGAATTGCTTGGACCATAAACCAAAAATTCTGATGCATTTGTAATTAAGAATCCTCTCGTAATGTCCATATGAGGGGAAGGTTAGAAGAAAAATAAGTCCTGCTGTTTTTTGGTTTTGTTTAATGACTTGATAAGAAAGTTTCGGACTTTTTTTTTTTTTTGGTTACTGGATTCACTCTGGGACATCAAGGGGGGAAAAAACCAACCAAATGGATTATGTCAGTTTTTGTTCATTGAAAATAATCACAGTAGCAGTATGTTATCTGCCACAAAGTCAAATGAATTCTCTCATGGGCAAATGTGTTCACATAGACCAAGCGCAGTGTTAGTTGTGAATTTCTGAATAATCTATTAGAGCTGTAATAGTTGATATATGCCATCAAAAGCAGGAATCATATGTTTGAATCCTTCAATCACTTTCTGCAGGTATTCATTTCATATGGCAAGAAGTCTAATGGAGAGCTATTGCTATCATATGGATTTGTGCCAAAAGAGGGTACCAACCCAAGTGATTCAGTTGAATTGTCACTGTCACTTAAAAAATCAGAAAAATGTTATAAGGAGAAGCTGGAAGCTCTGAGGAAGTATGAATTATCAGGGTAGGTCAATGGCAACGTTTCCAGTCCTTTTAAAAAAAAAAAAAAAAAAATCTTTCTTTAGTTTAGTCATTCTCAAGTATTTCCTAAGCTTGATGGACGAAAACAATGAGGGATTAGCTCAAGTACTAAAAGAGATGCTAATGGCAGTGGGACTCACCTAATGGAATTATGTTGCCGGAATACCTGATTTATCAGTTTAGATAACATAAAAAAATTTGTCAAATTTTGACATGATTATTGAGAACCTTTTTGTCATGTTTATTTGGTAATCTTCTGTTACAACTGAAATTAGACATTTGTAAGTGATTGTTCCCTCTTCTAATATAATGATAACATTTGAATTCTTGGGCATGATTACTCAACTTCTAGTTCCTACTTATGTTTATGATATTCTTCTTACTTCAATAAAGTGTATATGTTTTTAACAGATCTCAGTGTTTTCCTATACAAATAACTGGTTGGCCAATGGAGTTAATGGCATATGCCTTTTTAGCAGTCAGCCCTCCAAGTATGAGCAGACAGTTTGAAGAGGTTTGACTGTTTAACTTTCTTAATTATAAATCAAAATTTCAGTTTTGCATAACCTGTCTCAAACATATTTATTCCAGATGGCTGCTGCAGCATCAAATAAAAATACCACCAAGAAGGATCTAAGATTCCCTGAAATAGAGGAACAAGCACTGCAATTCATATTGGACTCTTGTGAATCTAGCATATCAAAGTACAACAGATTCTTGCAGGTGAGGATTATTTTGTTCAATAATGTTTAGTATGGTTACCAAAGTTTGTTATGAGTCCTTATGAATCATCCTATATATACATTATATATATCCTGACAGGCAAGTGGATCAATGGATTTGGATGTGACATCTCCAAAGCAACTTAACCGACGACTGTTTCTGAAACAGTTAGCAGTGGACTTGTGTACTAGTGAGCGGAGAATACTATTTCGTGCACAATATGTAAGAGAAAACCCCTTTCACCTTCTGCCAAATGTTTTTCATTGTACACAAAAAGTATGAAGCACATTGTCAATTATTGGCTAAAGCTTTGTCTAACATTCATTCCACTTGAAGCTCCATCAACAGTTTGCTATTGGAGACATATAAAGAAGTTAGGCCATAGCTTCTCTCTTGTTAATGATTCTCTTGTTTTGCCTGAATTTTCAATAACAATGCTCATGTAATAGTATATAAGCCATGGCACTTCAACAAAAGTGAGGGAGTCTATGGGCAATCCTCTAGCTCAAGAAGTTAATTTGTTCATTCTGGTGTTGTGCTCTGATGTTGGTAATCAGACATCGAAGTATGGGGATAAGTTGGATTAATGAAGCTAGGACATTGATATAAGCCTCATGTTTTGATGATATGTGGTTTATGAGAATTTGCATGTTGTATGGTTTCTCTAATCCCTTTGAACCAATGGAAAAGAAGAGAAGAATCCTTGAGTAACACAATGCCCATTGAACAAACATTTTACGAATTGATATGGTTTCATATGAGTACAATACCATTCATCTGCCCTAATAACTCAATTATGGTGCATTACTTATATGAGGTTCCTGTTTAACTTTGGTTTTTTATTTCTGGATCCAGATACTGAGGAGGAGATTGAGGGATATAAGGAGTGGTGAATTGAGAGCTCTAAGACTCTTTGATGGGTTGAGGAAGCTATTCAAATGAGGGAATTTCTGAATGCAGTCTGTTCCGGCTGTTCTGATGAATGTTTTTGGGACCATGTGGCAATGGGATTTGGCTCAATTAATACCTGGCAGGTTTCTCATGTTACCTCAGGCAACAGTTTCAAAGACCGGCACATTTTTGGAAGGGGCTATTAACTATGTTTAAATGAGATTATGTATTTTATATGTGCTGCCAAAATATAAGGTAAAAAAACCCCTGGAGCCTAATGTTTCAGTTAATTTTCTCATGTAAAATCTATTTGATGTTGCACAGCCAACTTCCACTGTTCAAAGTTTGAGAAATTACTTAAATTAGAGCATCAAGCTTGGTATTTGACTTAGCATGCGATTGGACTACCACTTCCTTGTTATAAAGAAGGTTTATTTTTTTTTTTTTTCTCTGTTTTGGGGGGGGGGGGGTGGTTGTAAGAATGACCTTGAATTATCAACAGACTTCTCCCAATTTGAAACCACAATTTTTCTCCTACTTGTAACATTGCTTGGCGTTGGAGCTCTTATTAAGGCTTTCTTTTTAATCTCTTCCTACATTTAGTATGCAATTTGAATTGCATCGATCATTGTATAAAGCCCACTTGCAGCGAACGAAAAGAATAGCTTCTTCATTCCATGAATTCCAATTAATTCAATAGGTAAAATCTCTTGTTATCGAATAAGAGATTTGATTTTCAAACCCTACCTACACCAAAAACTAATTGATGTCTTAGTTTGATAATAAAAAGTAATGATCATAGAGATGACGCTAGAAGTTGAAATTTTATTGTATTTGTCCAAAAGACTTTAGTAGTTGCTGAAGTAGTGAGGCATGTTTTCCACATAGGACAACCTTTGCAAAATAAAGGATTTTTAAATTTTCAAATTCCATGTTTCAAAGGGTAGGTACATTTTCTTCCGCAAAAAAAAAAAAAAAAAAAAAGGGGTGCATTGAGGGAGATAGATTCGTTTCCATATATAATTTTTTCCCTGTATTCTTTGACACTTCCCTCCCCCTCCCCCTCCCCCATTTCTCTTTTTTAATTTCTTTCTTTTTGAGGAAGTTCGTTATAATAGAAAGTTATACAAAGAAGCTGAGCTATACCACCCCATAAAAATCATAATACAACTTGTCCCTTTCAGAAGATTCATTTTCTTTGGCCAAACAATCAGCACATACATCTGCATGTGATAAATGAAAGTCACATGGATTCTAAATTTCATTTGAGTGGTCCAATCCACCAAAAATCACATTTTCATTACCTAACAGATGCGGCATACAGATTACATTTTTAAATTTTTTATTTTTATTTTTTATACATGATTGTAGTCTTATTGGGACAAGTAGTTGCCATGTCTAATATTATGACTTTCCTTTAATCATATATATAAGAGCAAAATATTGACCACCTACCACAATCCAATAAAGAGAACCAACTATGAAATTCTTGCCTAGTATGGAAGATTGTGTTGAAGCACAACCAAAAACTATTCTGTACATCAGTTTTACCACACTCACATATATATTTTTACCCTCCCATATAACAGGCTCTCAGTCTGCCTTTTCTCTCATCAAAATCAGACTGTGAAGGCCTCTAACAATCTGAACTTCAGTTAAAATAAAAATAAAAATGGAGGGTTTGGTTTCTCTGAAAGCAACACTGCCATCTTTCACTCATAGACCCAACAAATTCTCAATCAGAAGGTCAGTTCCAGGACCCACAATGGACTTGCATACGAGGAAGTCAGTGTCTTTTGCTTCTTCCTCAATTAGAGCTCAACAGGTTTTAACATTTCTTCTTAATTTTTTCTTTTACAATAAGTTCATTATAGAGCTCACACGTGTTGACAATTGTCAAATCAGAAGTTTGGGCCATTACAACTTTATACCATCTCTGATGTCATCAACATAACAATCATAATAATATTTTTTTTAGAGTTTTAATTTATGATGCACTTAATGATAACTTTATTATTAAATCAAGATATCAATAAATTTTTAGTATAAATTGAGATGAAAGAAATCTTTTTAGTCTCTTATTTAATCATAAAAAAAACTTTACCATAACAATATAAATGTTGAATGTTGTGTTGTATGCTTTTTTGATAAATGTGTTGTTTGCCTTGATAATTGCATAATGTCACCAAATAATACAAGTCTTATCTAATCACACTGCAAAATAGTATCTTTTTGATAAAAACAAGCTTAAGTGCAATCCACAATAGAGGGTAGAAATAAGCTAACTCAAATTTGAAATAAATCTTTTTTTTTAAAGCACTCACGGAAAGACTCTCAAATAATGCATAAAATAAGCTAAATGCCAATTTAAAAGCTATTTCCAAATGTACACTTTGTCATTTGAACACGAGGTATGCAACAAATCAAACATTTTGTTAGAGTTTTTTTTATTTATTAAAATCTAACTGATTTAGTCATATGATATTATGATATGCATATATTATAATAATTTTTTTTTGAGAAGACATATATTATAATAATTAGATGATAAAAATTCTGGTGCCACAAACTAGTACATAATTTTGCCCACAACTCGCCCATGTGGCAAGTTATAGTTGGTGGAGAGGTGACTGTTAGATGATAAAAATTCTGGTGTCACAAATTAGTGCACAACTTTTCTCACAACTCGCGCATGTGGCGAGTTATAGTTGGTGGAGAAATCACCTCTCCACCAACCCACCTCTCTACCAACCATAACTCACCATATAGACGAATTGTGGGTAGAGTTATGCACTAGTTTGTGGCACCAGAACTTCTCTTGAATGATGGTGTGA
This sequence comes from Quercus suber, assembly GCF_002906115.3. NCBI lineage: Eukaryota > Viridiplantae > Streptophyta > Magnoliopsida > Fagales > Fagaceae > Quercus > Quercus suber. The sequence goes on from NW_027070280.1 coordinate 115,102, forward strand.
AAAAAAATTAAATACACTTTAAAATCTCTTAGATTTAAAAAATAAAATGACTAATAAAAAAAGTTTAATTTGTCAAATCTAATGTTCTGGGTGTTACTTCCTCAATTAAAAAAAAAATTAAATCAAAAGATTCCCTTAAAAAAAATAAAAAAAATAAAAAATTCAAACATCAATACGTCAGACACTTTTTGTTACATAAAAATAAGTGATATACGTCGGAAATCCCTGAAATGGGTTACAGAAGTTTAACATAATAGTCTCTACAAATCTCATAGGCGCCGCAACAAATATCTTTCGTAACGCATAACTTATAACAACAATCTGCACTCTTTTTTCGACGTAATAAACCCATAGTCTCGACCTTATAAATCCTATAAAAAAAAAAAAAAATTACACACGCAACTAGAATTTAGATCGGCAGCTTTCAATTCAATCAATCTGAAAATTCAACCAAAACACAAATGGAGGCTTTGGTTTCTCTGAGAGCAACGGTTCCTTCTCTAACTCACAGACCCAACAAATTATCTGTGAGAAAGTCCATTTCAATGGACTTGCCAACAAGAAATTCGGTTTCTGTTGCTTCTTCTTCTTCCTCCTCCATTAGAGCTCAGCAGGTTTTCAAAAGTTTTTATTTTGATTTTTTTTAAAACTGGTTTTGTGTAAATGCTTCAATTCTGAGTAATGGGGTTGGATTATATTTCAATTTCTCTGTGAATTTATGCTTTTTTGTTTGTTTGTTTTCATTATAGTTAGCTTTTCCCTTCAATTCCTTTCTGGGTTTTGGATAATTCAATGTTTATAGTGAAATGCGTGTGGTATATAAGCTTGTTTTCATGTGGGTGTTTGAGTTTTCTGTAATGGGTTTCTAAAGTTATCTTCTTTATAGTGAGTCTTTTTTTTAGTTCTGAGTTCAAGAACGTGAATAGTTTCGTTTGTTTTTTGAGAAAATTTGGGCAAGTTAGAATATACTTGGATTGTGTTTAATATGTTAGCTTCTTTGGATATTATATGCTGAGCAATAGAGAATTACTTGAGCACCTGCAAATTTTTGGGATTGAAAAAGATCTTTGTGATTGTTGAAGTCCTTTTGTATTTGGATATTAAAATGTACAATTCTTTTGGGATTGAATTATTTTCTTAATGTTGTTTAGATAGGAGTCCAAGGATTGGTTCTGCTACAGTTGCACCAGTAACTGTATCTGAGCAATAGAGAATTCCTTGAACCTGCAAATATTTGGGATTGAAAAAGATCTTTGTGATTGTTGAAGTCCTTTTGTATTTGGATATTTAATGTACAATTCTTTTGGGATTGAATTATGTTCTTAATGTTGTTTAGATAGAGTCCAAGGATGGTTCTGCTACAGTTGCACCAGTACCTGTACCTGAAGAAGCTCTTAAAGTCAAGGAGTGGGAAGTGGGGATGTTCCAAAATGAAGTAGCTGCTAGTCAGGGTATAAGGATTAGGAGGAGGCCACCAACTGGACCCCCTTTGCACTATGTGGGACCTTTCGAGTTTCGGTTGCAGAATGAGGGCAATACTCCTCGCAACATTTTGGAAGAAATCATTTGGCACAAGGACACGGAAGTTGCAAGAGTAATTTCCTTGACTTGTATATAAAATGTTTTATTAATTTTTAAATTTTTTTTTTTTTTAATATTTTGATGAGTTCCCTCTAATGTCAATAGCTAACATTTTTCAGTTAAGAGAGAGAAGGCCTCTCTTAGCACTGAAGAAAGAACTTGAGAATGCTCCTCCTCCTAGAGACTTTATTGGAGCTCTTAGAGAAGCAAATCTACGAACTGGACTGCCTGGATTGATTGCTGAAGTGAAAAAGGCTTCTCCAAGCAGAGGAATTCTAAGAGAGGACTTTAATCCAGTGAGCCTACATTCTTTCTTTGTCTTTTCTTGAATTTTATCAATGTGCTTGGATGTATCTGTTACAAGATCCTTTGTTGATGTCATGTTTGTAAGAGTACAACTCCAGATTTTTTTTTGGTCCCTTTTTTATCATCATCATCATCATCTGTTCCACCCAAGTTGTTTGAAATGGTACTGTTGAAGGCCACAGTTGTTTTGCTAGGATTTTACCATACATGACATTTCTAACGAATATATTGCTTGCATTTTTATTGTTATTGAACTTCACACCTGTACTCACTGAATGCTATTTAAAATGGTTAAGAGTTTCTGCTAGCTTGGTTCAAGTGATAAAGAGCCATCCCTTGATCACGTACTAAAAGTTTACTTGTCTAGGAATTTGAATACATTATCTTAAATCAGTAAACAGTGCTGCTTTGGGACAGCAGTTCCTGATTAGGTAAGTCCTATATCTGTAAATGTAAAATGGTATTAGTTCTAGGAGAGAATGAATTATTTGAAACTAAGGCACTAGAGAGATGGCCAGATTCTTGATTTATCTGAGTAAGATTAATTAGTCTTATAGTTCTTCCATCTCTTAGCCTGATAAGTCCTTCAAGAACTGTACCAGTGCAGAATTCGAGGTTATATTTATTTCTATCTTTCTGTGATTGTCAAATTTTATATCTTTTTCTGAAATTTTCTCATGATAGGTTGAAATTGCCCAATCTTATGAGCGAGGTGGAGCAGCATGTCTCAGTGTTTTGACAGATGAAAAGTTTTTTAAGGTAAATAAATCTATTTTAATCTTTCTGGGAATTCTTATGACTTGAAAGTGTCCAGAATAAATTTATTTTTTTGAAGTTTGTATTCTTGAAGCTAAAAGAATTATTATTATTTTTTAAAAACCCTCATACTTTCGTTTGAATTTTCAATGTAGGGAAGCTTTGAAAATCTGGAGTTGATAAGGAATGCTGGAGTAAAGGTTTGCTCCCAGAATTGTTTTGCTTAGTCTAAAATAGGGTGCAAGCTGTTATTTAGTAATTGGTATGAGTTATGTGTCTAATACTAGCAAAATACGCAGTGCCCTCTATTGTGCAAAGAATTTGTTGTAGATGCATGGCAGATCTACAATGCTCGAGCAAAAGGCGCAGATGCCATCCTTTTAATTGCTGCTGTTTTGCCTGATCTTGATATCAAATACATGACTAAGATTTGCAAGATGCTTGGTTTGGCAACACTTGTTGAGGTACAGATGGTGCTTTCTTATTCTTTGTTATATTTTTGCAAATTTTCTTGTAGTTGAAGATGTTTGATGCAGTCTTCTCCTTTCATGTGGTAAAACTTATGATTACCATAATCTCTGACTTAATAATGAGCTTCTATATCACATAAAGGTTTATTTATATGAAAAGAGATGCGATTCAAGTTGTGACTAGGCAGCTCTTTTATGACCAATTTTTTTATTTGAAAGTAACACCCATTCCAGACTAGTTCTCATATGAACGTGATTTGGCAAACTTTTGCATATGCTTGACTGTTGGTTTAAATGTTTGTTCCCAATGGGTAGCACAATCGGCTTTGGACCTCATGAAGTGGAGGTCACTAGGTCAAATCTTCTCATCTCACTCCCCTTGGTGCTAAAGCTTACTCTAAAAATAAATGTCACTGTAATATAGTTTTGGTTTCACAAAGTTTTTTTATGCTGTTAGTTGTCTTTGTCGTTATCTTGAATGCAAGAATTTATGGAATGGGACGGTTTTCGGTTTTCCTATTTTCTTTTCTTCCTAGTACTTTGAGTTTATTAGTTTTGTTGAAGTGATAAAGATAACATTTTTCCTCACAAATTAGATTATTGAACATGCTATTGTTGCTCCTGTTGTAGGTGCACAATGAGAGAGAAATTGATCGCGTTATTGAAATTGAAGGAATTGAGCTTATTGGCATCAACAACCGGAATCTCGGTAAATTGTTTCAGCTATTGTGACTTGGCATACTCTTTCTCTTATTCTTATTCTTTTTTCTTTCTCTTTTTTTTTCCTCAGTTTTTAATATAATTGTTAGTTAAACATATCATGACTAACTTTTTTCTTCTGTAAGTTATATATGACATCTGATACTAGTCTCTTTTCTGGGTAAATTACACTCACCTTTTTGAGATTTGGGGAAATGTTAGAAACCTCCTCCAGTTCTTAGAAATGACACTTAGTGCCCGTTTGGATTGGGCTGAAATGCACGTTTGCGTTTCAGCTGTTTTTTATTTTTTCTTTTTATTTATTTATTTTTTTGGAGCTGCGTTCTTTGACTTTTCCCGTGAACAGTACACAGTGTGCACTGTTCACAGATCCACAAATTTCACTTTTTAGCCACTTTTCCTTAAAAATAAGTCCTACAGTACTATTCACACATTTAAAAATTATTTTGCTACAATGTTTTTCAATTTTCAATTTTTAGTTTTCAGCTGTATCCAAATGGACCCTTAACCACCTAAGGTTATTACTTTTATTTTATTTTTTATGATTTTCCTTGTCATTTTACCAGGCTGGTTAGTAAACACATTTTTGAATGAGATTTCAATTTGAATAAACTCAATTTGTAATAACACGCAAATGGTCCTAATAAATTACCAATTCTCCAAAAAACTTAAACCATTAGAGAATGATAAATTTAATCATTTAATCAATATTCTAATACTCCCCTTAGGTGTGTGTCTAGAATTCCTCTTAATAAATGGGACCCAACACATGAAATTTTCTGAAGTAGGAGGTAGAGCAAAGACAAGGTTCGAATTTAGGACCACCTTAAGCTATTAGAAAATGATGAATTTAATCATTTCATCAATATTCAAACTAGTCTTAAGGGGTTATATATGTATATCTGAAAGAGGTTAGTGTAATCTACCCCCATTTTCTTTTTTAGTGAAAGTCAATCTATGACTATTTTAAAGTTTAATTTGAATTTTAGCTTCTCAAAATATGGGGGAATAAAGTCATTTTGAACTTGTGCTTGAACTTTCAGTTGAGTCACTTTCCATGATAAGAGTCACTGCCTCTGCCCCCTTATTCCTTCCATTACATTTCGACAAAAGACCCACACCCAAGAGACCCACACCCAAGTTCCATAGCTTTGGGCCTCATTTTCAAGAAACACATTAATTGTTTTGCTGCTTTTCTAATGAACCACTTATGTCTGCATCAGTTACGTTAGAGTTAACACGTTTTCAATTATTAAGTAAAACACATTATTTATATTGCTAGCTATTGTCATGATAGCCTAAGGCTGTGTGAGTGCTTCCACTATATGTCGGTTTTCTGCCTGGGGAATCAGCATTGTAAAACTGCAGTAACTGATAGGGTTAATATGCTATAGGTTTAGTTATTTGATTGGCACTAGGACATCTTGGCCATATATGTAAGACTTGGGGTTATAGAATCAGACCTACATGCATAACTATTCAAACATTCTCACAAGACCAATGACCAACAACTCTTATTTTTGCCTATCTGCAGAAACTTTTGAGGTTGATATAAGTATTACAAAGAGGCTTATCGAAGGAGAGCGTGGTCAAAGGATCCGTGACAAAGGCATAATGGTAAGTGCCCTATTTACCATTCACGGCAACTCACTAAAACATATAAGTTAACTTTGTATTATTTCATTGACATCTTTTCTTTTTTGGATTCTTCAGGTAGTTGGGGAATCTGGATTGTTTACTCCTGATGATATCGCTTTTGTACAAGAATCTGGTGTTAGAGCAGTAAGTTTCAAAATTTTTGTTTTTGTTTTTTGCTAACAAGTGGAGAGTGGTGGGAATTTGAACCCAGGTTCTCTTCATGGGAAGACCAGATGGTGTCACTAAGCCACAAGGCTTCTGACCTACGTAACAGCTCGTTTATGCATTAATTTAGCCGAATATGCCTCATCCTACAACCCTCTTGGGTAAATTAGATGAAAATTGGTATTGTTCCTTTGCAGGTTTTGGTTGGAGAGTCAATCGTGAAACAAAGCGACCCTGGGAAGGGAATAGCTGGACTTTTTGGCAAAGATATTTCTTTGAGTCCAAATTAGAATGTTTTATACACCCCTTTTTTGTAAGTGGCAGATTCATTTGCGACCATAAGTTTGTGTGTCTCTGCCTGCCCCCACATGGCTGTATCCCCATGTAGTTTCCAACAATGTAGTAGAATAACGTGCATCTCTAACGAATGCTAGTCATTTGCGATACTAAAGTTGATTATGCATAAAGCAAGAATGTGTGATCTAGGTGTCCTATAAATTTTGCTTGAAGTTGCGTTTGTGTAATGAAAAAGCTAAAATGTAATGAAAATCAGTGAACATGAATATGTTTAGTGTGTTTTGTTTGTTTAAGGAATGTCTTTATATTATTTTTTAGAGCATTTTGATGGTACAAAACATGCTCTTGAGTGCATTTTCAACATGTCACAGAGTCACAGTCACGTTATTATAATCAACCAAGAACTTATCTCAAGCATAATTGCCAAATACTCATCATCAATATTCACTAGGAAGTCATACAGACCCATAATATCATGTCGTGTCTACCCTTTGGCTAGTCAGCCTTTGATATGCCCAATATTTTTAAATTACACATCAAGTCTGCCTTGTATTGTGGGTGATTCCTAAGTTGTTATACCTTAGGTTGGCTGATTGAAATTTAATCATGCTGCTACATCTCCTTCGTGGCAATCATGCTATTACATCTTTGTGGCAATTAAATTTAGGGAAATATTAATGAATGCCTTAAGGGAATTTGTTAGTGAACCATTTTAAAAAATGTTTTATGGCAAAAAAAAAAAAAAAAAAGAAGTTTTGACAAATTTGCCTATTTTCTATAAAAGTTGTGTTAAAATTTTTCTAAAATGATTTGTTAACAATTGTCTTAAGAGCAATTATTAACATGACCCTTTGTGCACTCATTTAGAAGGCTCTAAAGGATCCCACCTATGTTGAGAAACAGTGAAAGCTAATAATAACATAGACTTTAAGTTGAAACTAGCTTGACTTCTTACAAAATTGGCTCATCTACATTATAAAATTCTATTTTAATATGTAAATAAAGATACTCTTTAACAAAACCCTTACTAAATATATAATATAGACAATGTTTATCCAAGACCAAGAGAGTAAAACCTCTTGGCAGACTTGGCTCCAATCATATTGATGGCCCTTGTAAGACAATAATTATCTTATGCATTCATTACATACAATATTTCTCTTACAATATGTAAACTTAAAATGTGTTACAAGAGAGATGATGAATATGCCCATGTACAAGATACTTCCTTGTAACCAAATTTCTAAATCTTAGCTCCTATAGTTATGTTGAAATACTAAGCCCTACACCAACCAAATTGATAAAAAGAATTTAATAATTATATACACCAAATTGATATAGTATTTGGTTGCTTGTTGTTTTCGTCATGGTTATAAACTAACAGACACACTAATTAAGAAGGAATTCTGAACAATTTCATCTGTAGCAAATTGACATACAATATCCTGACCAAAATCACAGAAAAAGAATAGTAGTAGTACCACCAATGCATGTGAATATCACAGAAATTGATAGGTGCTTGTGTGATCACTACAGTGATACTCTAGCATGATATTTTACAAAAATGATAGAACGTCGTTCAAAAGAGGGAGTCTCACGAAAGAAGGCAAAAAATGTAGTCAAATTCAGTATGTGTTAGGTATCAAAATACATGTACATATAGAGTATACCTCAAGCCTTGGATTGGTAAATAGGCATCGAAAGTGTGGGAAAGGAATCAAACAATGAAGCCACCAAAAGGGAAGAATAAGAGTTATAAAGTCATCAAAATGGAAGTTAAAATCTGGGTATAAGCTTAACTTTCCAAACATGACACTAACTCAGTGAAGAAGATGGTTGAGCCCCTTGTAATTCCTTTTCCATGATCAAGGAAATCATTTTCAGTTGCTTCTTTCAAATAATTTCAAACACAAAAAAAAGATTCCCCATTTTTCCAAAATTTTTACATTGAAAGAAATTTATTAACAATGAAGGTGCAGCTCTGAATTAAGTAATTACTAAGTCTCTAAACTGATTACGACACGTGGTGCTGGAATCAAATAATGCCTTCAATACACTGCCATCGAAACAAATAACAATCCTTTGACATGATATCAACTGTTGGGAAGTATTCTTATATATTGAATCATTGATCACAAGAAACCAAATGGTGTCATCCAGTATAATCTTCATTTGTACATTTTGTGTCTTAAAATGTTGTTCTAAAAGTTGGCTTATATAGTAAATGAGGTTTATAAACGAAATAAGGTGAAGTGGGTTACGGAAGCCTAATAAAGAGGTTTATAGGTGGGTAAAGTGACAAACCATAAAACATAAGTAGAAACTGTTAAAACTGACCTAACCACATGTGAGTTGAGTCTAATTTTCCCATGAAAATTTCTTGTGGCTGCCACCTGCTACCTTAACATTTCTTATTTTCATTTCATGGTCCAATTGTAATTAGAATCTTTGGAATAGTTGATTTCCATTAGGCCTGGGCTTGATTCCATCTTTTAAAAATTTATTTCCAATTTTTTTTTTTTAAATGATGGGAGTGAAAATAATAAAGTCTGTAATTTATAAAAGAGAAATATGTTGACAACAAATTTTAAGTAAATTTTTATAATAATTTCACAAAATATCCTAAGTGGCAAGCTATTATCAGTTGTTACTGGTAAACCAAAAAAAAAAAAAAAAAAAAAAATCACTAATGGATTTAGTTGTTCAAATTAGAACACTATAACAACTTGTCATCTATGATTTATTGTAAACGTGCATTACTCTTTATAAAAGGGAAATGCTCCCTTAGGGCACTAGTTAATAATTTATTTAAAGAAAATTTTTATGGAAAATGAAAAAAAAAGTAACTAATATTTTGACAGCTTTTTTCACTTCCTATAAAAGTAGTATCAAAATTTTCTAAAATGGATTATTAACAAGTGCCTTTAAAGTACTGATTAGCATGACCCTTATAAAAATCAATGTATTTAACAAATAAATTCTTCATCTAAACCTATTGACAAAGACATGAATTAAATGATCTTACTTTAAAGATTAGATTTGAGAGGGAGGAGGATATAAATTGGTGACCACAATCTTTACCATATTTTTTCTTACAACTATTTTATGTAATAATCTTGTTTTTTCCACATTGAGTTATCACTTTTTTTTTCCAGCATTCAAGGCCAGTAAAGAATAGCCTAATGTGGTCATTTTCCATTGATGAATAGATATATGCCAATGTGCCATAAATGAGAGAGTACCACACATGCCACGTGGAATAAGAAAAATTTCAGAGTAAGAGTAACAGTCTCGTATTAATAGTGAGTTCAAATTAATTTAATTGGTAAAATTTTTATGGTTGATAAGAACTATTATTAATAATGCATCTTTTATACAAAAATATAGTGGTCTGTCATTCATTACTTTCTCTCTCCTAATCACATTTAGCCACTTGGAAAATTGTACTAAAGATCGTACATTTTTTTTTTTTTTTGGTAGTAAACTCACAACTTTTACACAAAAGTATAGTTGTCTGCCGATCATTTCCTTTTCTCTCCTAATCACATTTACTTGGAAAATTGTAGTAAAAACTGTGCATTTTTTTATGTGGTGCAGTCATTTTTTTTTTTTTTCAATTTGGTTGGTGTCAAAATTCGAAAAAAAAAAAAAAAAAAAACACGAAAGGGTCGAAAAACGACATGTCGTCGTGGTTGGAGGAGGCGGAGATGGAGTACAGAGCGGACGTGGACGACGCGTGGTACAGCGTGAGGGTGGTGGCGGAGGAAAACGGCGAGGTATTGAGGGTGAAGTTCTGTGGGTTCTCGGAGGAGTACGACAAGGTTGTGAGAGGAAGCGAGTTGAAGAGCAAGAGAGACATTCACAACTTGAGCGAGCGCTTCAGACCCATTTCCGTACAGCTCCAAGACTCTGATTGCTCTAAAGTCTCCGTAGGCGACATCGTTTGCGCCTCCTTTGCTTTCCGTGAAGACGATGTTCGCTTCTATGATGCTCTCGTTGATGGGGTCTTCTTCTCTCTCTCTCTCTCTAGCTGGGATTGTTGTGTTTTGTGATTTTTTGAAATGGGGTTTGGGAATTACTTTTTTTTTTTTTTTTTTTAAAAGGAAACTAATGGGATGGAATGTTTGCTATCAGTTTTCATTGATGAATGATTGGAAAGTTAACTGAGATTGCTGTAATGTATGATTTTTGAAATGGGATTTGGAAATTACTTTTTTTTTTTTTTGGGTGCTTTTTTGGGAAAGTAATGGGTTGTGATATTTGATTTCACTTCTTTAAATATGAATGATTGCATGGAAAGTTAGCTGGGGTAGTTGTATTATATGATTTTTTGAAATGGGGTTTGGGAATTACTTATTTATTTATTTATTTTTTTTTTGGGTTTTTTTTTAAGGAAAGTAATGGGAATGAGTGTTTGATTTCAGTTTTTAACGATGAATGTATGGAAACTTAACTGAGATTGCTGTAATGTATGATTTTTGAAATGGGGTTTGGAAATTACTTTTTTTTTTGGGTGCTTTTTTGGGAAAGTAATGGCTTGTGATATTTGATTTCACATTTTAAATAAGAATGATTGCATGGAAAGTTAGCTGGGGTAGTTGAATTATATGATTTTATGAAATGGGGTTTGAAAATTACTTTTTTTTTTTTTTTAGGAAAGTAATGTGTAGGAATATTTGTTTCCACTTTTTAAAGATGAATGCATGAAATGAGCTTGTAGATATGACTTTTGAAATGGGGTTTGGAAATTACGTTTTTTTTTTTTTGGGGTGCTTTTTTAGGAAATTAATGGGTATTTCTTTGTCTTTCACGCATTCATTTTTGAGAAAATTTATTGTGATACAACTTTGGTAGCTCAACTAGTAAAGTAATGGGAAATTAATGGGTAGGAATATTTGAATTTTGTGTGGTCTCTTTCTTTTCTGTATTCGATTTTGAGAAATTTTATTTCTTTATTGTGATATAACTTTGGTAGGTCAACTAGTCAAGTAATGGGTAGAAAAATATTTGTTTACACTTTGAAGATGAATGCATGGAAACTTAACTGAGCTTTTATTTATGATTATGGAAATCAAGTTTTGGGAATTACACTTTTTTTAAGGAGAGTAATGGGAAGGAATATTTGAATTTGGTGTAGTATTTGTCTTTCCTGACTTCAATTTTGAGAAAGTTAACTTCTTTTTTGTGATAGAACTTTGTTAAATATATGATTTTTGAAATGGGGCTTGTAAATCACCTTTTTTTCCCAAGGGAAGTATGGGTTGGAATATTTGAATTTACTTTTTAAAGATGAGTCCATGGAAACTTAACTGAGCTTGTATATGGGATTTTTGGAAATGGGGAAATTACCCCCTTTTTTTTTTTGTGTGTGTGTGTGTGTGCATGCGTGCCTGTGTGTGGCTTTTTTAGGAAAGTAATGGGTAGAAATAATTAAGTTTTGTGTGGTCTTTGTCTTTTTTACATTCCAATTTTGAGAAAGTTTACCATTTTACTGTGATATAACTTTGGTAACTTAACTAGTAATTTATATTTTTTAGGATTTTTTTTTAAAGAGTTTCAACCTATGGCGTTCGCTCCTGATGATAGATCTTTATCATTAAATCAAGACACCAATCAGTTTTTGGTCTAGGCGGGGATTGAACCCCAGATCTCTTATATAACCATCAGAGATTTTACCAGTTGAGCTAATTGGAACCCACATATTTTTTAGAAAGTTAATGGATAGGAAGCTTTGTATTCTTTGTGGTCTTTGTCTTTGCGGCATTCAAGTTTGAGAATGTTTACCTCTTTATTGTGATACAACTTTGGTTTGATGGATTCCACATAGTTCAACTATTAAAGTTTCTTGTCGTTGAATAAGGAACTAGGTTCGAATCCTGTATACAAAAAAAGAAACCAATTGGTGTCTTGGAATGAACCTTGAATAGGTGATTAGATTTGAATCCCGTATGTACAAAAAAGAAACCAATTGGTGTCTTAGAATGAAGGTAAGAGCAATTATCATAAAATGGACACTATAAGTTTCAAGGTTCTATTGTATTTTGTAAAAAAATTGGTTTGAATTATAGGCAAAGAAAAGATTGCTCTTTCCTCTTAGCCTCAATAGTAAAGGGTTAATCCATTTGATTAGTTTGTGGCTGGTATGTAAATATTAATTTACTTGCAATGAACATGTGGTTTGATGGTATAACAATCTCAGATTATGTCATGTGGGTCATATATCAGATGCGGTTGGATTGCCTTTTAATCTATTTTGTTATATTGATCATGTTTCATCACACTGTTGTTCTTTCACCTATAGAGTTGGGCTGGTGAATTTGCATAATTCGGGGTTTAACTTTACTTACTGTTTGTATTGGTTATATGTATTTCTTAATCAATTACTTTCCAAAAGAGTTTTCCTGGGAGTTTTCTCTTGATTAGTGCATATTAGTAGTTCATTTTTGGTTAAATTGTGCCCCTTGGGGTCTCTATAGCTGGTTGGTTACTATTAGATATATTAGGGCGCTTGGGTCCAAATCTGTTGCAATCCCATCTGCAAGCCTGTACTTGCAGGTCAACTCATCTTTGTAAACCTTTACTTGTGGGACAAGTTGCCTAGTTTTATTAAAATCATAATAGGGTTAGGCTAGGTTCCCTACACATAGTTTCTGATGTACAGTATTGTACTACAAATATCAATTCAATTTTGCTGTCTTTTATCAGTTGCAACATGTCATTGTTGAGAACTGAGTTTCCTGTATCAGTTAAGGTTATCCTATTCTCTGCATCTCAAATTATAGATTTGGGTTGTCATTTTACAAGTGATCTGATGGGCATGTTTTGGTAGGTTGAAAATCATGCACATGCTCGTAAAGAAGGAGGAGAAGAAGAGTGCTTATGTAACTTTTTCCTCATGTGGATGCATGGTCCAAATGCTGAGAACTTGACTTCTACTACTATTGAAAACATTTGTCAAGTCCAGTCATGTAAACAAATAGATCCCAAGTTGGATTGTTTTCTTAAAAGAGCTGGGGAGAGATTTGTAATGACATCTGACCATGATTCAATTTCTAAAGGTGACAGTAGCCCAAATGTCAAGCTCAAGCGAAGTTTTCCTCAATTTGCCAACCAGGTAGGTTACTTTATGTATGGAGTTCTTTCATTTTGTGTAGAAAGCACTCTTATCTTTGTTAACCTGGTAAATGACTAATGAGACAACTTAGAATTGTACGGCATAGTCAATTGCTTGGATGATCTTTTAGTATTGACATAATACATGCTTGTTTGTAGGACACAAGGTGTGCCAAGCGGTCTGTGAGTAAAATCTGCTCATCTGAAGGTTTGTCCTTTTGCACCGTGGAGATTCAACTAGACTCATCTCAAGAGTCCTAAATCCCAAATATTTGGGCTCCGTTGGTCTTGTCTTTTCCCGTTATTCAGCTTTAGCTAGGGCAATATCCTCCTTTAAACAGAGGACTTTTTTAACTTGCATCTTTGGCATTCCAAATATTTTAATAACACTGAAATGAGTTAAATTATGAATTTTTCCTAGGATGCTCATTGTTTTTATATGACTATTCTGTCTAAGATGAATGTCCCTTAGTATTAATTGCCTTTTGTCAATTGCATTGGTTTAACATTGTATGCAATAGTGTTTTAGAAACAGGTTCCCCATTTTGATTCTTTCTGTATTTTTCTTTTGTGTGTATGTGTGTCTGAAGCAGAGAGGATTGGCAGTCATTCAGATAGTAGTATACTGGATATGGATTTTGGGGGTGGAGGAAATGAGTATGTGATACTACTTGAGAATCTGGATAAAGGATTGTCTCCCTCAATGATTGCAGAGTTCATACAAAGAGCAACTTCTGTATCACCTGAAGTTTACATTTTCCCAAATATTTCTTCAGAGAAATCAACACGGGGAGTGCTTTCATTGGATAGTAAAAAGGAATTTCAAAAGTTAACTGATTTCCTGGATAGTCCCAAGCACATCATCATGTCATCAGGGGGAAGGTATGTAATGTCATAAGCATTATAGTTGCACCTTTGTAGCTTCAAGGTTGGTACCTCTTTTTGTTTCTTCCTTGAATTCTTTTCCCATAGGCACTGTTTTGTATCTAATTGACACATTTTTTTGGCTCATTAAATGATAACAGTGTGCTCTACACCATGCTTCAAATAAATAAATGCCCTGTGCTAGTCAAATGGTTCATTGTTGATCCCTTTCCCTTTTCTGTTTTCCGTTATCGTGCTTTTTGGGTTAATTTTATTTAGTATAATCACTATAGAGTTAGTATTCGTTACTTAATCTCAGGCCATGGGTGATAGTTGAGAAAATGACAAGGCATAATCCACGGAGAGCATCAACTGGGATCCAATCACAGGCAAGCACTGCATTTCAGCATTTTGGCCTATATAGTAGAATATGTTATTGCTAAGTGATAGATCATATTCAGTTATATTGGTATTGAAAGATATGCTGCACTCTGAAGCACTAGAGGGTTGCAGCATGCGTGTGGCATACAGCCCCATTATTAATTAGTTGTACAATAGCATGTTTGACTAATCTCTGGATATAATCTCACCTTGTACCTGCAAGAACACTTGGTTTGAGTACATAATTACAAGCCTTTTGTTGGTTTGAGTACATATTTGTGCTACATGACCTCTTAGTTCTTAACAATGATTCCTCACCCCAACAACAAAAGCAAGATTAAATTTAACAGTAAATACAAAATTTAATTCTCTACTTAACATTATATTATTGTGTGTGTGTGTGTGTGTGTGTGGGGTGGGGGGCTGTTCAGATTAGTAGTTAATTTGGCATTTACAATTTGCAGAGAACATTACAGAATATGAGCTTTGGAAGTAGCAACGGAATAAAGGTTGTCCATGTTGGAACTGAAGAACACAAGATGGCTAAGCTGCTAAAGGATTTATTTGTGGAATTTTTTAAGCATCAAAAACGACTGCGTGAGAAGCTAGATTTGGATGTTGAAAATATCTTGCGGCTACATCAAGCATTGTAACTGCTGAGCTAAAATTCAGTTTTTTGTTCATATGCTTAGGATTAGGCTGGCATCAATGTAAATGAGTCACTTAGTTTGTCATGCACCATCTCTTATGCACATGTAGTTGCCTTCGGACTCCAATGTACTTGTTCACAAATGGGGTTTTTGGCGTACAAATTTTTGAAACTAAATGTACTCAGCAATTTTCTATCCAAAGATGTGCATTGATATATTTGTTTTTAGTTGTCTATTGCTAATAGCTGGAATCTTTTGGCTGAACTTATAATGGAGTTCGAATATGTCTATGATCACTTGGTATTCCCTTTTGCAAAATGAATGTTTGCAATTGACTAAACTGTACGTGGTGGAAAGAGAAAAGGTTTTCCAGGTTTTACGAACTAATCTGAGCTGTGTTCCCCAACCCCAGGTGCATATTTTTGTAGAGGATAGGAAGGGAAAGAAATCTGGAGTTTCATGTGAAACAAATCTGTCATAGCAGTAGTTAGTACAGCTTGTATGCCTGAGGTAAGAATCAAGGATGCTTTGTAAACGTCTGTTTAGATCACTGCCCTTCTGTTGTGGCAACTGCCTGCATGGGAGTTCTTCTCGCAAACACCTAATTTTAAGGAATTGGTCTCATGTATTTGATCTTTGTTTGCACTCCTGTGACATACATAGCTGTCTTTATCTCAGGATTATTCTGTCGAATATATTGTGCTGGTCTCTATTCGCTTAGAAGTGCATTTGGTTCTGTTACCATTAACTTTGCTTTCTCTGGTTGGCATCTGCAGGGGAAAAATCAATAATTAGACCTCTCTATAGGAGCGTTGTTTCAGAGTGTAAATGCTCTGCACTGGTTCATAATTGAGCATTGAAGTCACTATGCTTCAAACTACATAATTTTGTGTACATGCAGATATGGAAAAACTCCATCTTCAAATTGGGTTGGTGGAATACTCTCTAACTCATTACATGACTATTATAAGACCATCTACGTGTATTAAATCATAAAATTCATTTAATTATTTATGAGTAGTGCTACATGTACTATAGGATTTACTACATCATTAAACTAATAAATTATTTGATGTGTCATCCACCATATAGAGGCAATTTAAATATTTAGTTATAAGATAGTTAAGGCCCATTAATCATATCTATTGTCATATTAGTTTGTAAGTTTTATATAGTAAAATTTATAGTATCTTTAACATTTTCCATTATTTAAACAAGTAACATAACCTAAAATATAAGTTGATAGATTTTCAAATTATCGCGTATGGATTGGAGGAATTTTCCTCCAAATTGATTTAATCATATGTAAATTAGAGCTCACCTAGTTATATGAAAATTTTCAAGCAACTTGGAGCTAAAATTTTAGAATTTGTCTTGTTTAAGAGATGTTAAAAAAATAGTCAAAGTTTTTTCTCCAAACCAAATTAGTGG
The DNA here is from genome assembly GCF_002906115.3 of Quercus suber. Lineage (NCBI taxonomy): Eukaryota > Viridiplantae > Streptophyta > Magnoliopsida > Fagales > Fagaceae > Quercus > Quercus suber. The sequence goes on from NW_027070280.1 coordinate 131,474, forward strand.
AAAGTTAATCCTGTACTATGTGACAACTCAAAAGATTATAAATTTGTACTTTTAGTCATATGATGTGCTTAATAGTCATGTAACTTTGGTTAAATGATTTAGTGAATTGCAACATTAATAAACATGGATGATTTTATATACTATTACATCAAATTTTATATTATCCCTATCATTGCTCTAAAAACAAAACACAAAAAGATAAACGACGCAATTATCCCTTGCACTGAGCACCCTCCATATCCAAATGGTCAAATATCCTAAGTTGTTCATCAAAAAATGGATAAATTAAAGGCTATTTGAGCACAAATTAAGGTAAAATTTTATATCATAGTGAGTCACTTTTTATATGGAGTCAAGTCGATTTTAGCTTAAAGCAGTAAAATAAATATTTTTGTGGGTGGACAAAGTTTGGCCCAAACCGAACTCGGGCCGAGGCCCATCACCTTTAGCCCAATACACATGTACAAGGTTTGAACTAGACCATCACGTTAGTTACCAAGTGACTATGTTAGAATTTGAATAGACCCCACCTCCTTCCTTTGGAGGTGAAATAACGCCGATGAGAAATAATGCCTTAGGAAAGTTTGCCATCAGAGCACGAACTTTGATGTTAGGTTCAAGTTATTTGAGAATCATTATAGTGATGGAGTTAGGGAAACCACTCCTTGATGTGAGATTAGACATGTTGGAACAATAGTCTAGTCCCAGACTCAAAAGGCCAAACGTATCTTGCAAATAGCAGGGCCCACACACAGGTGGAATATTCTCATCATTACCAATCTATTAACGAAGAAGCTTATTAGAGAGGGGGTTGGAACTTTTTTTGGAGAGAGAAACATGAGTGAACAAGAGGGTATCATATTATATTTGGGAAGAAGTAGTCCAGCTTGAGATACTTCGAGGGCATCTTGGCCACCTGAGAAGCTCCTCAGGCAGCCCAATTGAAAATACATAACTATTCCTAACCACCAATTATAAGCCCAATTCTTCTTGGAACCTCCAAGTGTGAGCTATTCCTAAAGTATTACACATAATAATTGGGAGACCAAGCACAACGATCACCACACAGTCGTGGACTGTACCGCTACAATTTTTATTAACTTTTGCTATTTTTTAATATAGATGAGATTCTTTTCAATTTTCCTTAACAAGTGTATAAGGTCACTCCTTAAAAAAAAAAAAAAAAAAAAAAAAAAATCTAAAAGACAACTAATTAGACGTAACGATCTCAACATGGGATATTTCCATTGGTCAAGGCTGTTTCCTCACCCAATCATAAAATGCCACGCCGGATTTAAACAAAGCCAAGGAAAACAACATTGTACGGTTCGACCACATAGTTTTCTCAGAACTCATCGTCACTCACTCTCATACAAAAGAAACACATTCTAACATAACATTCGTGTCTGTCTGTCTCTCTATCTGTAATAAAATCAGTAACCAGAGCTTAGAAACTAGATATTTAGTAGAAATGGAATGGTGGGCTCTGAGGTATGCAGTGGTGATCATAGTGGTGCTGTGTTTATTCACAACAAAAGGAACAGAAGGCATAAGGTTTGTGATAGACACAGAAGATTGCTTGTCACATAATGTACAGTATGATGGGGACAGTTCATGTTTCTTTCGTTGTCATTAAGGTCAATTCATTTTGGCATTACAATCACAGCAGAGTTGATCTTGTGGTATGTATTTGTTTATACATGATCTTATTATGGTTAAATGATTAAATTCATAATTTTTTAATAGCTTAAACTTTGTTTACTAATGATAATTTACCATATGTCCCTGTTTTTGAAGATTCTTGTGCTTTTAGATTATTTTCTGACATGTTTAGTGAGTCACTGGTGCTGGATTTTTTTTTTCAATGAATGCTGACATATACTTCTTTTTTATTTTTTATTTTTTATTTTATTTCTGTTTTTATGGTTATGTAGTACTAGTTGGCAATTGAAAATATGCACTTTGACATATTGAGTAAAATGATATTAGTTGTTAAGTTAAATGAACAAAAAGGAGACAATACTGAATGGTGCACCCTTTGTTGTTTTGTTCGATGGAGCTGTTATTTTAATTTATTTTTTGATTCATCAAATATATGAAGTTGGAACAATTTTATATTAGTATGAACTGTACGACACGAGGCTCCCCCGAGCCCGTTTGGGCCTTGCGCCTTGAATTTTAGCTTTACAACTTGGCCCATGGGCCCAACTTACTTGTCTAAAACTAGGCCTCACGACATTAAGCTCGACCCAAAACCTGTCAAGCTAGTCATTACAATACATATACGCCACCGCCTATCGTCTGGGAATTGCCCGGCAAAATACACCTTGGGCAGAAACATGATTGCTCGGAGGAAGATGCACCCGGTTATTTGGCGAAACGTTGCTGAACATCTCTCCTGAAGTGGGGAGCCAGTTCCAATGCCACTCGCACCACGCCCCACTCCCACCTAAACACCCACTTACAATTAACGATATTGGACCTCCTATTGCACTAACCTTGAAGGCAATCATAATCCCTCCACTAATTTTGGGCTATAAATATGAGAAGCTAAGGAGAGAAAAGGGGTTGGTGAAAAAAGAGATCTAATGAAAGTTGAGAGCTGAGGGTAACAGAGTTATCAGAGTGAGAGGGAAACAAAATAGAGGTTTGAGAGGTATGGTTGGGTCGGTAGGCTAGAACCACCCAAAGTGGGAAACCGAAACACATTACAAATATATTGTGAGCCCAAGAACGAGTTAGTCCTTTTAGCCTATTCTGGGTGCGCACATGAACAGTAGTTGTGAAGAAGCACAATTATTGGTCCAAGCAAAAAGAAATGAGTTGTGCCTTGTTATGGTCCTAGTTGATTGTAGGGCATTGTAAGGAGGGTAATATTTGGTGGGGAAGTAATGAGCCTCTTGAGATGGGGTTCAGTTTGGAGTTGAGTGTCTTGAACATAATATTTCATGCTTATTGTGGGAATGCTAGAATGTGCAAGAGAGATGTGAAATTGTGGGATGAGTGGAAAAGGATACAATCCTAATACTTTTGATTTTATCCCGCTAAATAAGAAAGAAGTGTTAGAATAATGATTAAATGACAAAATTTATCATTTTCTATTAACTTAAGCTTTTGGGACAATCAGTAATTTATCCTGATTGACCAAAGTCAAGTTAGAATTTCTCATAACTCTAGAGTGCTAGAGAGGGGTCAATTATGCATACCTTGATCAATGAAGTTATTGTGGCTTTTATTGTAGTAGAAGGTTGACATCTTTTCCTTGGCGTAGAAGTCTTTTCCTTATAGAAATCCTCTTTGAACAGTCCCAAACGTGATGGACAAGACATTTTCTTATAGAGAAGATCTTCATTAATACGCGTGTCTTCCAGAATTCTCTTTGTGCTAGGATTCCATTTACCTTGGGATTCTATGGTGGCTAAATGTTTGTCGCAAGTATTTCCCATCTAGGGTTTCTGACTGCCACGTGGGTGCTCAATCCGTCCCTGTTGCATTTGTTCTTGTAAGATCCGTCCATAACAGACCACGCACTCGTTAGGCCCGTCCTCTATTGGCCCACGGATGTGGAATCGTCAGGCCCATTTCATAGAGATCCGTCAGCCTAGATTTTCAACTTCTTTAGTTGCCCCCGCACTCCATGGGTTCGTCATCTTTTAGCGGAAGAACCTGTGGGGTGACAGTTCAAGGTTCATGGGATGATGGTTTCAATACGGACTTTGTGAATTATGCCCACCCCTGATAGGTTGTTTGGAAGACATTTACTCTGCATGACATGTGTCGCTCTTCCACTGGATATTATCTTGGATCGAAGCATCGCTTTGTCTTCCGTGCACTTCCTCTATAAGTATCATACTCTTCTTCTCTCATTTCTCTATTCTATGCTGAAACACATTGCCAGAGCGCTTCCGTCATCCTTTTCAGAGACCACTCCATTCAGTTGCTGTATCTGTCATTAACGCCCTTCCTCCGTTCACTTACTAACTTGGTAAGTACTCTCTTTTTCACAAGTCTCTTTTACCTTCACATATACTCTTTTTATTTTTCTACACTTTATACACCTGTCACTCTTTCTAGACTCGTTAGAGTCTTAGGTTTTGTCGTCACGTGTAGGTAATGTCTAGTGCGTTAAGTAATCAGTCAGTCGTTCGTGACGGGGTGGATTACGAGGAAGTATACTCGTCAGGTTAGAAAGGCCAAGACAGTCTAAGCAAAGAGAGGAGTCCGTCTGCCTCTTCCCCGTCCTCAACAAATAAGGATATGGAGATGGCTGACCTAGAGAAGGGTTCTAATGACGGCGAGGAACAACCAATAAAGTCCGTCGAAGGTGCTAATGGGTTTAGGGAGTTCATCATGCTACCGGAGTAGATGGTGAATGTTTTTACGTCCACCATCAAGGAGAAACACTTTAACACTCTTAGGGCCAACTACCAAATTCCATACAACATCCCCATCCGTCTACCTTATAAGTCAGAAAAATGCTACTATGAAAGGGTAAAAGGTGTCGGGGTGTACGAACAGGTGCTGAAGGTAGGACTTAGGTTTCCACTAAGCTCCCTTCACCGTGAGCTTCTCCGATACCTGGGCCTGTTCGTCAACCAAATATCCCCAAACGCCTGGAGGGTCTTCATAGCCATAGAGGTCCTGTATGGTACTATGTCAAATGGTGCTAAGAGGCTGATGGTGCGAGAATTCCTTCACTGTTACCGTCCAGATGAAATAGACAAATCAAAGGGGATATATAGTTTTGTACCTAGGAGTCTGTTGTTGAAAGTTATATTTGAAACCCCAGACTCTAATGGGAATTGGAAAAGTCGTTATTTCTTCCTAGAGGGTGACGAGTGCATGTGTCGTCTAGGGGACACAGAACACATGCTCGTCGACATGACTTGGGGCATATTGCCTCCGTCCGGTATGCACCAGTCCTAGTGTGTGAACCCTTTACATAACCGTTTAGTTTATTATAATTTCTTCAATACTTTTAACTGTCTTCTTTTTCGCAGTTCATCGGCGTCCACAAGTTGAACTCGAGGAGTTTAGTTTTCTTGAGAAATTTTTTGCCAAGACCAAGCTAGAGGAAAGAACTTGGGCCAAACTAGTCACACTTGAAACCATCCATTGGTATTGTGACGGACTTGAACCAACGCCAGTAGCTATTAAATATGACGCCAGAATTCACCAACGTAAGTCTGTAGTCCTCATTCTGTTTGAACAGTTTTGATTTTTATCTTAGTAATTAACTTCACCCGTCCACCTCTACAGAAATGGACGACGCTAAGAGGAGGACAATGATTAAGGCACAGGTTGCTAAGAAAAAGGAGATTGACAATGTGGATCTAAAGGGGGCGAGCTTAAGCAACCCGTCCACAAAAAGGAAGCAGTCGTCCAAAAGGGACGTTTCTCCCAAGAAGCTCAAAGTCCCTTTGGAGCCCGTTGTAGGGCTAATGGCTGAGGGTGTGAAGACGGTCACCCCAGCGAAGCATGGGGCTGGTAAAGGCCTAATGAAGGCTCCGTCCGCTAGTCAGTAGAAGCCACTCGTCCTTCTCCGGGAAGACCCTAAACATGCGTTGGTGAGGCTTTCGTCCATCATAACTTCTAAAGATTATGAGGACTTAAGCAATCATTCAACGGAGGCGATGGGGGAGACGGGGCTTTTTAGCATCGCCCAAGTAATTTTCCTATCATCATTTCATTCTTCCATATCTCTTTGTTTGTTTGAAACTACTTCATTCCCATTTTTCAGGCCATGGTTATGATGAAGGGGTTAATGGGACGGTGTCTAAATTATGAGATGGCATGGATCGTGTCCGTGCAATGGCCAGGTCAACGGAGGACGAGCTGATTGAGCTGAAGGCCTGAAAGGTGGTCCAGGAAAAGAAGCTCATCATGGTGGAGTAGGCTAGGGATGAGTTTTATAAACAAACGGAGGAGCTGAAGCAAGTCTTGAAGGATAAGGAGAAGGAGATCGATGATGCTAAGGACCGGCTATTTTTGGCGAAGGAAGTTGCTGTGCAAGAGTACCGTGATTCTGACACCCTTATTAAGGAGCTTGTTGGTTCTTATGCAAATAGATTTGAGGATGCCGTCCATCAAACCAAGAATGCTTACCCTGACCTTGACTTCTCAATGCTAAATATTGACTACCAAGCCCAAACCACCGCACAACTCGTCGCCTCTGACAGCATGGAGGCCTCTTTGTTGATGACGCAACTAGTGATGGAGAGTCAGCTCCTCAAGGCCAAGCTTAGACTGTCCAGGGTGAAACCCGTCAGCTTGTGCTTGTCGATGAGATAGAGAAGAATGACGACCCTCAAAAGGAGTAGGCTTTTTTTTTTTTTTTGGTATGTAAGAATATTTGGAGAACAATTTATGATCCCTTCGTCATATTTTTTGGATAATTTCCCTACAAGGGCTTTTTAGTATCTTTGTTTAACTTTCTTGCTGTTTTGGCTTAGTTCGTCTACTATGAGACCTTTTTGTATATTTTGTTTGTGGAATGGATCCGTCCACTTTTTTTAACGGGCTTTTAGTTAAGTTCGTCTTGTCCTCCTGAGATAGCCGTCCACCTTATTGAACATTAGTTTATATCCGTTCACTATTGGACTCTTATTTTCACCTTTTTGGGAAGATCCGTCCATTTTGTAGACTTAGTTTGTCCCTTTTGTGGACTTGATAAGAATTTTCATCCTCTCTGGATGATCCGTCCACTTTGTGGACTTTAGTTCATACCCGTCCACTTTTTGGACTTTGTAAGAATTTTCATCCTTTTGGGATGATCCGTCCAGTTTGCGGACTTTAGTTTATACCTGTCCACTTTTTGGACTTTGTAAGAATTTTCATCATCTTGGGATGATTCGTCCAGTTTGTGTATTTTAGTTTATACCTGTCCACTTTTTTGGACTTTGTAAGTGTTAGGTTCTAAAAACTTAGGATTTGATGTATTTAGAACTCTAATGTGTAATGTTGGCAAATCATGATCAAAACAATATGTTTAGTCTTATTTAGGCTTGCTTAAAGTTGTGTAATTCATGTAAAGTTGGAATCGAGTGGCTGCAGATGTACTGGTACATTTCAGCCTGGCTCGATTGATTGAAGGATAGACTCGATCGATCGAATATCGGGCAAAAAGTTTTTTCTACAGAATTTCCAACTCAGCCCAAGCCCATTAAGGATTAGGGTTTCAAATCTAATTCTCCTAGTATATAAAGAAAGCCCTAGCCACATTTTGGAGGGCAGTCCGAGTTGCTCTGGTTGTATTATTGCTCATATTTTTGCTGTTTGTGTGAATCTCTTGTGAGATCATTGAAGAGCTTTCCTTCATATAAACTTAGGGTTTTCAAGGTAGAGATATTATCAACACCTTGATGATCAACTCAGCTGCTGCCATTGGAGTTTAAAGAAACACAAGCGAGAGTGCTTGTATCTTGTGGAGAATCTAAGAAAGAAGGAGTCCGTGGATTCGGAGCTTACACATGGTCGTGTCAGTAAGTTCTACTGGTGGGTAGCATTAGGAAGTCGAGTGTGGGTGCTTATAAGTCCTTTTGTATGAACTTTGATTCTTTCATATAGTGGATTCAAGTTTACCTTAAGGTAGCTAGGTTAAATCCTCTCCAGGTTTTTTACCGGTTTGGTTTTCTTGGGTAATCATATCTTTGTATTCTTTATATTTCCGCTGCTTTATATCTTGATATGATTATTTGATTGTGTTAACCTAGATTTGCATAATTTGACTAAGTTAATCACTTGGCTAATTAACTAGGTTAATCTGGTTAGGTTAAGGGGTCTAAAACCGTTCAGTAAGAATTTTCATCCTCTTGGGATGATCCGTCTAGTTTGTGGACTTTAGTTTATACCCGTCCACTTTTTTGGACTTTGTAAGAATTTTCATCATCTTGGGATGATCCATCCAGTTTGTGGACTTTAGTTTATACTCGTCCACTTTTTGGACTTTGTAAGAATTTTCATCCTCTTGGGATGATCCGTCTTGTTTGTGGACTTCAGTTTATACCCGTCCACTTTTTGGACTTTGTAAGAATTTTCAGGTAGAAAAACATAGTTGTGTTTGAATATTCCTCTTATTAATTAAAAAACCATGCATTTGTAGAAAAGTACCTGCCCCATTGGGCTTAAAGAGATACATATTGTAGCAAAAAATTGTCTAAGTAAAACTAGTAATCGTAGTAAAACTAAATAAATTGGAAAATTGGTCAGCGTCATTGTTCTTCATATTATCTCTACTAGTAGTATTTCCGTAGGTGCTTTGTGTTCTATAGGTGTTGCAACTTTCGAATGTCCAGTGTCTCGAGGTGGTAGGTGCCCTTCCTCTGCCATGATGCGATCCTGTAGGGTCCTTCCCAGTTGGGGCCGAGCTTTCCTTGCGAAGGATCTCTAGTAGTGCCCATTACCTTCTGTAGTACAAGATCTCAAACCTGAAAGTCTCTATGCCTGACATTAGAGTTGTAGTGTTTCGCCATGAGATTCTGATACTGTGCCAACCTTTGCTCCGTTGTCAACCAGACTTTGTCCACTAGGTCGAGTTGAAGTCGCATGGCCTTTTCATTCTTATCCTCGTCGTAGTTCTCCACCCGATAGCTTGTGAGCCCTACTTCTGCTGGGATGACAGCGTCACTTCTGTATGCTAGTCGAAACGGCATTTCTCCAGTGGGTGTTCTTGCTGTAGTTCGGCATGCCCACAGGAAGCTTGGTAGCTCATCCAGCCAGATACCCTTTGCCCCTTTGAGCCGGGTCTTGATGATCTTGAGCAAGGATCGGTTCGTGACTTCAACTTGCCCATCGGCCTATGGGTGTGCAGGCGACGAGTAGTGATTCTTGATACCTAGCTCTAAATAGAAGCCCTTAAATGCCCTGCTGTCGAATTGCTTTTCGTGGTCGGAGACAAGCACTCTGGGTATCTCATACTTGTAGATGATATTTCTCTAAACAAAACTTCGAATGTTCTTCTCTGTGATAGTGGTTAAGGCTTCTGCTTCCATCCACTTAGTGAAGTAGTCGATGCCAACTACCAGAAATTTTATTTGCCTAATTGCTGTCGGGAAAGGGCCCATGATATCTAGTCCCCATTGAGCGAATAGCCAAGAGGCCGTCATGGGGATCAGCTCTTCGGATGGTTGCCTGATGAAATTATTGAACCTTTGACATTTGTCACAGGCCTTGACATAAGCTTGTGTGTCCTTCAGCATTGTAGGCCAATAGTATCATGCTCGGATCAACTTGTGCACTAATGACCGTGCCTCTGAATGGTTTTCGCAGATACCCTCGTGGACTTCTCTCATTACGTAATCTGCTTCCTCATGGCTTAAACACCTTAGGTACGGTCGAGAGAATCCTCTTTTGTATAAGACATCTCTTATCAGTATAAATCATGATGATTGGACCTTCAACCTCCTAGCGGCATCTTTCCCGTCTGGTAACACACCAGCTCTCAGGTAGGATATCAATGGCGTAGTCCAATTGCTTTCAGAATCTACTTCCTACACATTTGTTCCATCATCAATAAGTGAGGAGACTTGAAAAAATGACAATACTTGCTCGGGGACAAGTATAGATTCTGCTAAGGCCACTTTTGCTAGACAGTCGACACATTCATTTTCCTCCCTTAGGATTTGAATGAATCTGACTTCGAGGCTGTTGATTTGATTCTTCACCTCTTCCAGATACCTCTTCATCCTTTCATTCTTGTACTCGTAGCTGCCATTAATCTGACTTGTTACCACCTGGGAATCGCAATGCACGACCACGTTTTCAGCACCTGCTGCCTTTCCGAGGTCTAGCCCCGCCATTAGGGCTTCATACTCGGCCTCGTTGTTGGTTGTGGGGAAGTCCAATCGGATCATGCACTCGATCTTATCCCTCTCTGGCATTTGGATTACCATATCGGCCCCTCTTGCTCGTCTATTGGAAGATCCGTCTGTGTGGATGCTCCATTGTATGGCGATTTCTACCTCCTTGCCTTACGATTGAGCAAATTCGGCGATGAAGTCAACCATAACTTGCCCTTTTATCGCAGTTTGCGGGTGGTACTGTATATCAAATTCACTCAGCTCTACTGCCTATAAAGCCATCCGTCCAATAGCCTTAGGTCTACTTATGGCTCTTCTTAAGGGCTGATTCGTCAAGACTACGATGGTATGTGACTGGAAGTACGGCTTGAGCTTTCGTGTCACAGTTACTAGCGCGAAGGCCAATTTTTCCATTTGGGTGTACCTCTCTTCTTTTTCTCAGAATGCTCGTCTTACAAAGTAGACGAGTCTTTGAGATTCATCTTCTTCTCTTACTAAGGTTGCGCTGACCATTGCTTGTGAAATTGCTAAGTAGAGGTAGAGTTTTTCCCCTGGTTTGGACGGGCTAAGTAATGGCAGAGATAAAAGGTATTTCTTCAAATCTTCAAAGGCCTTCTAGCACTCGACTGTCCACTCAAAGGATTTTTTTAAATTGCGGAAGAAGTGTAGGCATTTGTCCGTCGCTTTCGAGACGAACCTGTTTAGAGTTGCAATTTTGCCATTCAAGCTTTGCACCTCTTTGACTGTCCTTGGTGGTTCTAACTCCATTATGGCCCATATCTTCTCCAGGTTAACCTTTATACCTCTTTGGGATACCATGAAGCCCAAGAATTTCCTTGTTGTTACTCCGAACGCGTACTTGTTTGGATTCAGCTTCATGTTATATGACCGGAGAGTGTAGAAGGTCTCCCGGAGGTCGTCTAGGTGGTCATCTTCGCGCAGGCTCTTTACTAACATGTCATCAACATAAACTTGTATGTTCCTCCCAATCTGGTGCATGAACATTTTGCTCATCAGTCTTTGGTACGTCGCCCCTGCGTTCTTGAGCCCAAACGACATCACCTTGTAGCAAAAGAGTCCTTGGCTAGTGACAAAGGAGGTTTTCTCTTGATCATCCTCATTCATCTTGATTTGATTGTAGCCCGAAAAGGCATCCATGAAGCTTAGGAGTTGGTGTCTTGCCGTCGAGTTTACCAAGGTATCTATTCGAGGGAGTGTATAGCTGTCCTTCGGGCATGCCCTGTTAAGGTCCGTGAAATCGACACACATTTTCCACTTCCCATTAGCCTTCTTGACCATAACTACGTTTACTAACCAGTCAGGGTAGTATACTTCTCGAATGAAACTTGCTTCCAGTAGCTTCTTGACCTCTTCTGCTATCACTTTGTCTCACTCCGGAGTGAACACCCATTTTTTTTGTCGGACGGGTGAGGATGCGGGGTTCATATTCAACTTGTGAACTATGACTGAGGGATCAATCCCGGGCATGTCTTTGTGACTGCACACAAACATGTCTTGATTTATCCAAAGGAATGCTGCGAGGGCTTGACGTATTGGCTAGCTGGCCAATGTCTCCATTCTAGTCGTCCGTTTAGGTCTTGATTCATCAAGGGTTACCTTTTCTAGTTCTTCAATCAGCTTTGCTATGGTCCGTTGCTCTTCTATGCACATGGTCTACTGGTGATCTTCCATCTCCAGCATAGTAATGTAGCATTCGCGTGCGGACACCTGATTTCCTCGTAACTCGTCGACCCCATAATTCATAGGGAACTTGATCATTAGGTGCTATGTTGATGTCGCCGCCTTCCATGAGTTAAAGGTGGGTCGTCCGAGGATAGCATTAAAAGCAGACGAGCAGTTGACCACAAGGAATGTCATATCCTTAGTGATCTGTTGGAGATAATTGCCTATTGTTACTGAAAATGTGACCACTCCTAATGGGAATACCCTTGTTCCTTCGAAACCAACCAGTGGAGCGTTCGTCGGTATCAACTGTTCTTTGTCAACCCTCATTTGCTGGAACGTTGGGTAGTATTGGATGTCTGCCAAGTTTCCATTGTCGAACAACACTCGGTGCATGTTGTAGTCTCCCTCACGTATGTTGACAACAAGCGCATCGTCATGCGGGTGGTGAAGATGTCGTGCATCTTATGTTGAGAACCCAATGATAGGGCTTTCTTTCCATGCTATCTTTGGCATGGATCTCGTCAACTAGATGTTCTAGACCATCCTAAGGTAAGTCTTTCGGGCCCTTTTGGATGACCCAATAGTTGCTGTTCCCCTTACAATCATCCTTATGTCTCCGATGGGGGGTCTAAGACACTCGTTATCCTGTCGGGGGGTTGCTCTTGAGGAGGTGGATCTGCTCTCTCCTTGCTGATGAACTTTTGCAATTTTCCTTGCCTGATAAAGGCCTCAATCTGTTGCTTCAAGTCGTAGCAATTGGCTGTGTCATGACCGTGGTCACGGTGGAAGCGGCAATATTTATCTCTAGATTGCTTATTGGGATCTCCCTTCAGTTTTTTGGGAAAGGTTAGGGCCCTCTCATCCTTGATTTGCATTAGGACTTGGTCTATTGGGGCAGTTAATAGGGTGAAACTTGTAAACCTCCCTCCCGGGGGCTTAGAGCGCCTTTCATCCCTTCGGTCTCTTGTTCTTGGCATCTTCCGCCATTGGTCCTGCCGTATGTCTTCTTGTTGCTCCCTTTTCCTAGGCTTTTTCTCCCGAGCCAGTAATGCGTCTCCAGCATTCATGTAATTGGTGGCCCTGTAGAGTACTTCTGACATGGTCTTTAGGTCGTTCTTGTATAAAGAGAACAAAAACTTACCCTTTCATAACCCATTCGTGAAGGCTGCTACAAGTATCTTGTTGTTGGCTTCATCGATCAAGAGCACTTCCTTATTGAAGCCAATTATGTAGGATCTCAGCATCTTGTCCTCTCGTTGCCTGATGCTCATCAAGCATGCCGTGGACTTCTTATACCTATGTCCCCCAATAAAATGTGCAGTAAACTGAGTGCTTAGCTCCTTGAAAGTGCTGATGGAGTTCAGCGTCAGTCGACTGAACCATACCCTTGCAGGGCCCTTCAGCATTGTAGGGAAGACCCTACACATGATTTCATCTACTACCCCTTGAAGATGCATCAAGGTCTTGAAGGTCTCTAGGTGATCTAGAGGGTCCTTAACTTCGTCGTAGCAATCTATTTGCGGTATGCGAAACTTATGTGGTAGGGGGAAGGAATTGACGGAGGCAGTGAATATTGAGTTGGTTTGGTTGACTAGTTCATCAAGATCGCTGGACACTCATCCCTTGAGGGAATTCGTCATGACTTCCATCTATTCCTTCATCGCCTAGATCTCCATGACAATAGGTGGTGGAGTCATATTCGTGAGGGATGGGAGGCTCATATTTTGTCGCTTTGGCCTGCTTAGGGCGTTACTACCTTCGGGCCCCTCTTGGTCTCTTTGCTCGGCACGGGTACCTTCTTGGTCCTCCTCCTAAGTGTCGTGCCTCACATTCTTTTGGTGTAGCTGTTCTTCCAGATCATGATTCTGTTTGGTGAGATGTTTCACTGCAGCCATGAGGGTTTGTACTTGTCTCTTCATTGCGGTGGGTTGCAATTCGTCTCCTTGAACATTGTTAGTTGTCGCCATTGAGCGAGTGAGTACCATGCAACTCTATGTCTGGGAAGCGATATTATGGCCAATCGACGTAACTTTCTCACAAACGGTGCCAACTGATGATGCTGAAAAAACTACCACTGAACCATAAGATACTTGCACGCTTAAAACAACACCTGCACAACCAAAGGAGAAGACCTAATAGAGAGCACCGGTGTGGTGCCAGCCAAATACCCTCCGAAGGTTAAGTAAGAACTTCTCACAACTCTAGAGTGCTAGAGAGGGGTCAATTATGCGATCCTTGATCAATGAGGGTATTGGGGCTTTTATAGTAGTAGAAGGTTGACCTCTTTTCCTTGGCATAAAAGTCTTTTCCTTATAGGAATCCTCTTTGAACAGTCCCAAACATGATGGACAAGACATTTGCTTATAGAGAAGATCTTCATTAATATGCGTGTCTTTCGGAATCCTCTTTGTGCTAGGATTCCATTTACCTTAGGATTCTATGGTGGCTAAATGTGTGTCGCAAGTATTTCCCATCTAGGGTTTTTGACTGCCACGTGGGTGCTCAATCCGTCCCTGTTGCATTTGTTCACGCAAGATCCGTCCATAATAGACCACGCACTTGTTGGGCTCGTCCTCTATCGGCCCACGGATGTGGAATTGTAAGGCCCATTTCATAGAGCTTTACCCTCTTCAAAAGGAAAGGGCTTTACCAATTCCGTTTCTCTAACAAGTCTCCCTGCCATGGAACTATTGACTTTGATGTACATGTTGATCACTTCAATTATTTTGATCAGCAAGCAAAAGATGGTGAGAGGCTTCGCTTCTTTTTACTCCTTAATAATCCCTCTTCCTTTTTATTTTTTACCAAGCTCTTTTGAAGAATGATCTTTGGATTTGTTGTTGATCTCTGCAGAGCATTTCGCCCCTTTGCTGGAACAGATAGCAAAGTTGGAGGACGCCCTTTACAACATCCAATTTGAACAACATTGGTTAGAGACTCAGACTGATTGCAAGGCAATTGGTACTATCTGAGGAACTAGTTTCTTTTGTGTGTCAAAATTTGAATGTATGATGTGTCTGCTCAATAATGAATCCAAGCTCATGGGTGAGCGCGAGCACACATACATGCAAAGGTCATTCTGGATTAGACTTTCTAATTTGTACTTGGTGTAATAGCTACAAACTTGTGGTTCTGTTTCTATATAATGTTCCAGTTAATGATGCAATGAGCTGGAGAGTAGTACATAAGGCAGTGTTTGAATCAACAACATTCATTGGGACTAGCATCCTCCAAGTCTACCTTCTGCGTCACTTATTTGAATGAAAACTCGGGACATCCAGGCTTTAGATTTGTTCAGGGCTAATATATTGGATGTGTAATTACAAGGTTGAGATATCATGTAACTTATCTCTCCAGTTAAGTTGCCTACACCCTCAATGATATGGCAACCATGGTTTGTTAAAAGAAATTTTCCCTTAATTTATTAGTTTTTATTTTTATTTTTTTTAACAAAGGTTTCTATTTCAGTATTTTGATTTCCAAATAACTTTTGTTAGCTTTAATTATGTGCCAAATTTGGTTGTAATTCAGTCAATTATTTCCCTGTATTTATGTGGGTTTAATTGTAAGAGATGAGTGTGAGAGATTGGTGAAGAATCAAGCAGTGAAGATCAGTGCAATTTCCCAACTAGCTTGCGAGAAGCTCGTGGAAAAAGGAACCCGCAAAAAGGCCACATGTGAAGCACATGACTAGAAACTAAAGAGTCATGCCAACCTATTATTTCACAAGTACTTTGCAAGAAAGGCCATCTTGCAAGGTACCCACAAAACTTTCTTTTTGGCAAAAAATAAAAAGTGCTTTTTTATATTCTTTACACACAATATATACCCTCATTACCTACAAAATTGAAATGAGTCCTTTTTAAAGAGATAACCCTTGCAAAACACTTGAGAGTTAGAGATTGTTATATACACAATCATCTACACAAGTTCTCTTGTTTTTCTTCTATTCCTACCTCTCCATCTATACATCCTTGAGAGGTTCTTAGCCCAAGCACTTACCTCACCCATTCTGAGTGTTGAGAGAACTTTTGGTGCTTTTGGGAAGTATTGGAAGGAGCTATTGAGTGGCGGATGCAATTGGGCAGAATTGTGGGATTCGGAAAGCTAGTGAAGACAAGATTCTGAGAAGTCTGTTAGTAGCAGGAGCTTGGAGGGGTTAAGTACATTGGGTAGATTAGGCTTGAAGGGTCTTTTTGATATTTGTGTATTCCAATTTATTCACTAGTGAATCGATTTTGACTTGGAGGATCACGGAGAGGTTTTTCGTCAAGTACTTCGGTTTCCTCTTGGATGACACGTCTCGGTGTTATCTTGTGTTTGCATCTCTCTTCCTTATTCTTTAAGCTTTAAATTTATTGCTCATTATGGTTGCTTATGGCTTAGAGTAGTGTTACCAGTTTAACACGTGCTTTACTCTTGTTTCGCATTTAGTTAAGTTAGAGTAAAAGCAAGTAAGACGTAATTTAAAATTGGGGGTCTAAACAACTATTAGTGTTTTCACACTAATTGAGCTTTCAATTGGTATCAAAGCGGGTACAATTTTTTTTGGTTTAATTACCTAAGTGTGATCTTTGACCCTTTGTGTTTATTGCCATGGATAGTGCTTTGTGTGCTTCTTTGCATATTTTGGATGTTGTTGATTGTAACATGCCATGTGTTTGTGAAAATGCCTCTATGAGTATTTGTCCTCATGCTTGTGATGACATGTTACATGAAACTTTGGGTGGTGTTGAAATTCCAAATGTCAAACTCTTGAAGAAAATGACTAAGAAGTTTAATGAGAATTTGAGCAAGTTCATTTGTGAAAATAATGATTTGATTGCTAAGCTCAATAAATCCAACAAATTGATTGAAAAGTATAAAAAACCTACTGGACATTCTCTTGAAAAACTAAAGGAGTTTGAATGTTTGAATGTGGACTCAGATGCTAAACTTGTTTTATCTAAAAAACTTGTTGATGATCTTAAATGTGAAAATGAATCTCTTAAGATGCATGCCAAGTGTTTGATTGCTAAACCTATTGCTAAAAAGGAAAATATTATTTGTTGCAATTATGTTGTGAGACCCGATTTTGTGCCTATTGTGAGTTCTATATCTAAAGACAAATCAGTGTACATTCTTTCACACAAAATAAATCAAAAGGTGGAGAGAAAAGCTCTTAAGCCAAAGCCTTCATTTAGGTTTCATCCTAGGGATTTGAATGGATCTAAGTTTGTTCCCACTTGCTACCATTGTGGTGTGATTGGTTACATAAGACCTCAATATTCCATTTTGAAGAGAGCACAGAACCATGTAGCTAGATCCCGCCTTAAAAAGCCTAGTGAACCTAAACACATTGTTTGTCACCATTGTGGTGCTTTTGGTCATTTAAGACCTCATTGCTCTAAGTTTCAAGCTCTTGAAGGAATCAAAAGATAAAAGAAACTTGAGTTTCCTGGAAGTTGTGCTATGAAAGCAAAATTAGATTTGGGAGAAAATTGTATGTTGTTGAAACAAGTTGTTAATGCTCTTATCTCCTTAACTATGTGCATTTTCGGTTCTTATTCTTCCAACTCTCGTCTCACTTCTCATGAGACACTCATTCCAAACAATCGTTCATTTTGGATGAGAAATGATTCCTATGGTTGAGCTTGAAAGCTCAAATTAGTGTCAAAGCACTAGAGCTTCTTCAGATCCCAAATTAAAAATTACAATTAGATTGCTTTTACTCTAACTTAACAAAGTGTGGAACAATAGTAAATATGCACAACAAACTGATAACACTACTCTAAGCCATATCCAACAACAATGAATAATATAATGAAAGGTTAAAGATTAAGAAAAAGAGATGCAAACACAAAATAACATCAAGATATGTTATCGAAAAGGAAACCGAAGAACTCAACGAAAAACCTCTTCACGACCCTCCAAGTTGAAATTGACCCATTAGAGAAGAAAGTTGGAGTACACGAATAACAAAAGACCCTCCAAGCCTAGTCTGCCCCATGTACTTGAGCCCTCCAAGCTCCTGCTACCAACGGACTTCTTGGAGTCTTGTCTTCTCTAGCTTTTTGGATCTCACAATTTAGCTCGATTGCATCTGCCACCAAATGGCTCCTTCCAATGCTTCTCAACAGCACCAAAACCTCACTTAACACTCAAATTGGGTGTGGTAAGTGTTTAAGCTAAGAACATCTCAAGGATGTAGAGATGGAGAGGTAAAAGTAGAGGAAAACCAAGAGGAAATGTGTAGATGATTGTGAGTATAACAATCTCTAATTCTCAAGTGTATTTGCTAGGGTTTTCTCTCTGAAAAGAACTCCCAACAATTCGTGGGTAATGAGGGTATTTATAGTGTGGATAAAGAATTTGGTAAAGCAACTTATCTTTTTACCAAACAGAATGTTTCGTAGGTACCTCATGAGATAGCCCTTCTCACGAAGTATTCGCGAAATGTCAGGTTGGCATAACTCTTCAGCTTTTAGTTATGTGCTTCACACGTGGCATTTTCACAGGTTGCTTTCTCATGAGCTTCTCATGAGCTAGTCGCATATTTGTACTGATTCATCTTTGACGCTTGATTCTTCACCAATCTCTCACACTCATCCCTTACAAATAAACCCACATAAATACAAGGAAATGATTGAAGAAATTATAATCAAATTTGGCACAGAATTAAAGTCAACAAAGGCTAGTTGGAAATCACAACTTTACAGAGCTTTTGCTCTTTTGGTCTTTGATCTAATTCTTTCATTCTTTGTAAGATTCTTCATGCATTAGATGTTTCATTATCATGCATTTGTGCATCATGCATCTCTTTATATACATTGTTTTTGTTTTGTTTTGTTTTGTTGATCTTACTTTATTGCTTTGTTTTTGTGTGAGTAAAAATCCAAAAATGCATAAAAGTGAAAAATCCAAAAAGTTTGATCATGTTTGTTTGAGCACATATCACATGTGAGTTTAGGTCAGTACCTCTGTACTAATGGCGTAGTGCATTTATGAGCTTAGCTTGTTATGTATGCACATTTTTAAGTGTGAGTGAAATCTAGAAATCTATGTTTGATTGTTGTAAATAGATCTTCATGCTTGTTATGAATGTTTAGTCAATAGTTTTGTTTGATCTTGATATATGTGTAAACTTGATCCTATATATTTTCTCACATTTATTTTATTTTATTTTTTGTCAAAAATCTCTTCAAACGTCAATCTTTAAAAGGAGAAAGAGTTAAAAATGCCTTGCTTCAAACCTAGTTTGACTAGGAAAAGGTGGAGTAAAATGCATTCAAATTGTATGATGCCAAAGCCAAAGACTTGTTCTTCAAAGAAATATAAAAAATTTCATGGCATCGTTGCTTAAAAATTGAGTTGTATTGATCAAAAAGTATGAAAAATGAAAGCCAAATGAAAAGCTTTCAATCAATGTAAACACTTTGGTGAGGGGTCATATATGTTCATTTCTACTAGTGAGACAGGTCACTTGACTTCGTGCTATTTGTGTATGACTTGATTGAATTGATCATTGAAGTTTCATACTAGACTATGGACTAGTTCATACTTGATTCACACACACAACACACAGGTCTAATGTTCAATAAATGTCTATTTCATTTGTGTGATTGTACATGTTTAAATGTGATTCAATTCAGGTCCACCGACTTTTGATTGAAATGGAGAAGTAGGAAGACTTTGGTGATTTCTATATGCTCAATTTTTTGACAATCAAACCCAAAAATATTTTTTAGTATTTTATTTGTTTTTAGAAGTGCTTTTGTTTGTCACTTGTTTTTTGAAAGTTTTTCCAAAAAGCCAAATTTGTTTTGTTGAAAAACTTCTTTGTTAGCATTTTCTCAAGTGCTTCATGAGTAAGGTTTCCCATACCTAAGTCACGAAAATGTGGAAGTGAATTTCCAATTCTTTCACAATTTTACACAAAGAGTCTCGCGACTCCCTCGTAAGTCCTTTGCAAGATATGCCTACCCACGAATCTTGCCTTGTGTAAATGAGTCTTTTCGCAAGTAACTCGTGAGTCCCTCATGAGTCACTATCTTGCGAAATGAGTAGATTTTTAGTTTTTAAAGGGGCTCACAATGACAGTTTTTCAAAAATTGTGTTTTGCCTCCCTTGTATCTCTCTCAACCCAAAACATCATTTTCTCTCAAAACTTAACCAAATATTCTTGGATTTCATCTCTAAGACTTCTCTAAGGTATGTTTTAACAGTCTTTACCTTTTAAATCCTTAGATTATGTGCTAGATTTCTAAAATTTCTAGGGTTGGGGTTATTTTGAATAGGGTTGGGAAAATTTATTTTATGTCAAATCCTTTCATTTTTTCTTGTTTGGGCTGTGTCCCATTTGTCTTATTGATGATAATGTTGGCCCCTTGTGGCATTTTAACATGTATTAAGGCAAAATTTTCACATGTTCATGCATTGTTCATCATATATGTGTAGTGTGTGCACTCTAAGTGTTTGATAAAATACCTCTATAGTATTTTTTCACTCTTTTGGACTTTGATGAGTATATATTTTTGGGGATTGCCATAATTATTCATGTTCATTATATTTTGATCATTGGTGTGTATTTTACACACTTTGCCCCATGAGTGCTTGCTCATGCATTGATCATGCATCTCACATGCACACTTGATGCACCCTTGATGCACACACTCTTTCACTTGACACGTTTTGCATTCATTTATGCTAGTTAAGTCTTTTTAGACCTTTTAGCACATATAACATGTTCTTGTGAATATGTTATGCTCGTTTGTTTCTATTTTAGGGCATTTTCTTCTAGTTTTTCTTGTTTTTGGACTAACTTGTATCTAATCAAGTTTGTTACCATGTCTGAGTATGTTTTGTGTGTTTGCTCATTATTGTAGATGTCTCCTCATAGGATAGTTTCCAAGAAATCATCAAAGCGTCATTGCCATTCCTCTAATTCATTCAGAAATGAAGATGCTATTACCGTTTACACTGAATACTACAAGAATGCTGTGATCATTGTGGAAAGGGATGTGGACCTTGAATCCTTGGAAAACACATTCATTTTGGAGGTGTTCAAGGAGAGGACATGGACCAAATTGTTGAATCCATCCAAGGATGTGTATGACTATATCATCAAGGAGTTCTATGCAAATGCCTTTGTGGAAGATGACCATCTCAACTACTGGGTCTAGGGGAAAGACTTCACTGTATCTAGGGAGTCAATCCAAGAGCTTCAAAAGATACATCCCATGACTCTGGAGTCCTCTCTGCACTATGATGAGAAAAATGATAAAATTGAGCCTTTTGTGCCAATCCTTGGAGGCCAACTCAAGAAGAAGTCCTTGCACACAATAGACTTCTCTCCTCAGATGAGAGCATTGGCGTATATCATGATTTTCAACCTCTATCTGATGAAGAATTTGACAACATTGTCATAGCCAAGGACCATTTTTCTTCATGATCTCTTCTCTCACAAGGAGATTGATATATGTGGTCACATCTACCACCTTCTTGTCAAGTGTGTTCGGAGGAGAAAGACAAGGATGACTCTACCATTCTTGAGCCTCATCATGTCATTAATCTCAAAGGCAAGGGTGAAACTTCCCAGTGGACTTCCTATGCTATCAAGGGAAGACCTAATTAGTGCTCACACTATGAACAAGAGTAAAGCTCACTTTTCGAGTCAAGAGAGAGAAGATGGTGAAGCGTAAGCTCAAAGGGAAGAAGCTAAAGCTGAAGGTGGCAATATCAAAGATGAGATTGATCGGTTCACACATGGACCAGAGGAAATTCTACAGTCATCTTCTCAAGCACCAGCTAAAGCTCCCGACCACCTTGATTATCTACTAGATAGGGTAGAACAAATGCATAGTCTATTGAGTAAGCACATTGCCTACTCCAAGAGCCAATTTGCATACCTCAATGAGCAAATCACCTCCCTATCTTCTCAGATCCAAGATTTGGAAAAATTAGATTCAGAATCCAATACATTCTAGGGTCTTTGGATATTCCGGTCAAAAAGGGGGAGTAGATTAGCTTGAAGAGGAGTACAGCTTAAGGGGCAGTAGAAAACCATTGGTTCATTGGTTTATTTTTGGTGGTTCATGTTTTATTTATAGTGCTTTATTTTAAAGCTTTCAATACTTTAGTTTAAAACTTAGTTTTTCTTTAGTACTTTGTGTACCTTGGTTTTTATAGCTTTTTCTTGATGATTTTAGTTATCTATTGCTTTTTGCTTTAGTTTTTTTAATGCATCATGTGCTTGTTGGACATGCAATTAATTTTTGCACTGCTCTTAATTGCTTGCATGTTCGGATGATCATTTACTTGATAAATGTTCATTATGGTCATTTCTTAATGTTTGTTCTTGTATGATCAAGTTATGCTACATGTTCTCATATCTCTTGTTTATCTTGATTACTTTTCACTTGTTCTTTATACATGCATTGTATTCTACTTGTCTCGTGCTTAATTAAGTTATTTGTTATGTGCAAGTGTTTTAGGATACAAGTGTATATGGTTCAAGTGCTTCACAGGTTTTAAATTTAGGTGTGAGTGAGTTTTGCCTCTATTCCCAAACTCACGTTTAAGTCTAGAGTTTGTTTAGGAGTTTTGTCATGGAATAGCCAGAGGGGGAGATTGTAAAGTTCTGATTTCCAACTAGCCTTTGTTGGCTTTAATTCCGTTTCAAATTTGGTTGTAATTTAGTCAATCATTTCCTTGTATTTATGTGGGTTTAATTGTAAGGGATGAGTGTGAGAGTTTGGTGAAGAATCAAGCATGCAATGAAGATCAATGCAATTTCAAGACTAGCTCGCGAGAAGCTCACTAGTAAAGGAACTCGCAAAAAGGCCACGTGTGAAGTACATGACTAGAAGCTAAAGAGTCATGCCAGCCTATCATTTCGTGAGTACTTCGCAAGAAAGGCCATCTCGTGAGGTACCCACAAAACTCTCTGTTTGGCGAAAATGAAAAGTGCTTTTCTATATCCTTTACACACACACACACTATATATGCCCTCATTACTCACGAAATTGAAAGAAGTTCTTTTCAAAGAGAAAACCCTAGCAAAACACTTGAGAGTTAGAGATTGTCATACCTATAATCATCTACACAAATTATCTTGGTTTTTCTCTACTCTTACCTCTCCATTTATACATCGTTAAGAGTTTCTTAGCCCAAACACTTACTTCACTTATTCTGAGTGTTGATAGGAGTTTTGGTACCTTGGGGAAGCATTGGAAGAAGCCATTGAGTGGCGGATAATCGAGCGGAATTGTAGGATGCGAAAAGTTAGTGAAGATAAGACTCCGAGAAGTCCCGTTGGTAGCAGGAGTTTGGAGGGCTCAAGTACATTAGGTAGATTAGGCTTGGAGGGTCTTCTTGATATTCGTGTACTCCAACTTATTCACTAATGGATTGATTTCAACTTGGAAGGTCGCGGAGAGGTTTTTCACCAAGTACTTTGGTTTCCTCTTCAATAACATATTTCAGTGTTATTTTGTGTTTGCATCTCTCTTCCCTACTCTTTAACCTTTACAATTATTGCTCATTGTGGTTGCTTATGGCTTAGAGTAGTGTTACTAATTTATAACGCGTGCTTTACTTTTGTTCCGCACTTAGTTAAGTTAGAGTAAAAGCAAGTAAGATGTAATTTAAAATTGGGGGTCTAAACAACTATTAGTGTTTTCACACTAATTGAGCTTTCAAGCATTAAGAACACTATATATATTAGAAAGTCTCACTGCAATAACGCTTTTTTAACAAACCTTAACGTAGAATTTTCCATGTTCCACACATCAACTGCACATTTCCATCATTTTGGGATCATTGTTCTCGGATTGACTAGAAAAAATGGAAAAGAAGTTAACCTTTTAGCCTACACACAAGAATTCATGCCAATTTGGACCAAAAACTAACTAATTTAGTCAAAGCTTCCTCACACTGATTGTCAATAACATGGGCATATTTAGTAGATTCAACATTTTTCTTTATCCGATATGGCAATTACTTGCCCCTAAATCCCTAACCGTCAACAGCTGATAACCTCCCGAGTGAACCAGATGCTGATATACAATCAGTATCATGCTCAACAAAGTTCTGCTTAAATTTTTTTCTTCTAAAGAAATATATGCTTATCATCAGTTTGTTGTAAAGCCAATCTAGTTCTTTGCCCAGCTACTTAACTAGCAAACATAGAAGACCCATCAGATCAAGTAAGGCATTGACGCAACTCCCATTGATTCAGTGACAAACCATCATATCTTATTAGAGAAATAGGAAGGCCTCGTCAGGTAAAAGTATGCAATTACCAGAAGAAAATCAAATCCACCCAAAACAATGTAGAAACAAATTGTCACAAATAGTAGTTTCAAATTATAGAATTCCAATAAAGGAGAGAAGCATCACCATTTTTATTTATTTATTTATGAATACTGACAATTTCAATTTCTACGAGAGTTGTGGGGCAAACCAAATGAGGTAGATGAAGCCTTAATAATATGAAGGGTGACTGAATTATTCATTGATCAAACTAATGCAGCTACAAAATGTTCCCAACAATAGGTTCTAACTGAGATAGAAATTCAAAAGTCTACGCTCTCTCTTGGAAGTGAAAAAGCCCCTAGTCCAGATGATTTTTCTACATATTTTTTAAGAAGGCTTGGAATATAGTGGGGTGTGATGTTGTTAAGGCTATCCAATCCTTTTTCCTGTCAGGAATATTGCTTGGAGAAGTGAACTCTATAATCATTACCTTGGTACCAAAAACAGCAAATCCATCAAGAGTCACTGACTTTAGGCCCATTGCTTGTTGCAAAGTCATTTATAAGTGTATAACAAAAATCCTGGCTTCTAGACTTAAAGAATATCTTGGGGATATGGTTAGCTCTAATCAAACTGCATTTGTGAAAGGTAGAAACATGTCTGAAAATATCCTCCTTGCTCATGAGCTAGTAAAGGGATATCATAGAAATAAGGGTTTTGGTAGATGTGCTATAAATGTAAATTTGAGGAAGGCTTACGATTCTATTAATTGGAATTTCATATTAATGTGTCTTTTGGCAGTGGGCTGTCCTTCTAAGTTTGTACATTGGGTTAGGATTTGTAATCTCTCTGAAAGCTCAAATTAGTGTGAAAACACTAAACCTCATTCAGACCTCAATTTTATAATTACGGCTAGAATGCTTTTACTTGAACTTATTTAAGTGTGGAACAAGAGTAAATGAAGTGCAATCATCGGAACTACTCTCTAAGCCATAAGCAAGCAAGCAACAATAAATATAATGCTTAAAGAGTAAGGAAAGAGAGATGCAAGCAGAAGCTAACACCAAGACGTGTTATCGAAGAGGAAACCGAAGAACTCAGCAAAAAACCTCTCTGTGACCCTCAAAGTCGAAATCAATCCACTAGTGAATAAATTGGAATATACGAATAACAAAAGACCCTCTAAGCCTAGTCTACCCAATGTACTTGAGCCCTCTAAACTCCTGCTACCAACAAACTTCTCAAAGTCTTGTCTTCACTAGCTTTCCTAATCCTGCAATACCGCCCGATTGCATCCGCCAAGTCTCACCGGCTTCTTTTGGCAAATCCCCAAAACTTCCCAAGCTCCAAATCACTTTCTACACTCTGATTAGGTGTGGGTTGTGTTTAGGTACAAATCTCCTCTCAAGGTATAATAATGGGAGAGGGAAGGAGAAGAGACTACAATGATTTCTCACTAAAGGATGAGTAGCTCTCTCTCTAAAATGGTGGGTGTGTTGTGTTGTAGAAACCTATTTAGGGTTTTCTCTTTGAATAACATTTTTTTTTAAACTTTTGTGGGTAATGAGGGTATATATAGTATGGGTGAAAGATAAGAAAGTCGCACTTAAAATCTTTTAGGTAGAGAGTTTCGCGAGTACCTCGCGAGATGGCCTGTCTCGCAAAGTACTCGTGAAATGCAGCTTGTCACTTGACTCTTCAGCTTCCAGCATGTTCTTCTCATGTGGCCTCTTCACGGTAATCTTTACTTGCGAACTTCTTGCAAGCTAGTAGAGAAATTGCACTAATATTCATTGCATGCTTGATTTTTCACCAACTTAATACTAAACCCAATACAATAAAATCCCACGAAATACAAGGAAATAATTTATTGCAATTACATCACTTTTTGTCATGGAATAAAGTCAATATAAAACATAGTTGTAAATCACAACTTTACACTCTCCAAGATACTTTATTACCTTCAATGGAAGCTTGGTTGGGTATTTCAAAGGTGGTAAGGGGATTAGACCCATATCTCTTTGTCTTGGCAATGGAAGGATTTAATTACATAGTTAAGGAGAAAATAAGTGCTAAAAGAAAGTTTAAATTTCATCCAAGATGTGAAAGTCTCCAAATCACTCACTTATGATTTGTAGCAGACCTATTGCTCTTTGTATTTTTATTTTATTTTATACATAAATGCATGAAAATTGTAGGTCCATCATAATTCATAAGTATAAAGATATGAAAGCTTGATATTACTAAATAGCCAAAGCTTGTTTAGACCCAATTTTAATTGCGGTTTGATTAATTTTAAGCTTAACACACTTGATGCGGAATATACATGATTAGCAAATTAATTAATCAAAGCATTCAACAATTGCATGGATGACCAAATAAGTGCAATGCTAAAATAGAAAGGGTAATGGGTAAAAGAATAGCAAACCTAAGATAACACGGTGACGTGTTAACAAAGAGGAAACTGAAAAACTTAGCGAAAAACCTCTCTACGACCCTCCAAGTTGAAATGATTCACTAGTAAATAAGTTGGAGTATAAGGATACCAAAAAGACCCTCCAAGCCTAATCTACCCAAAGTACTTGAGCCCTCCAAGCTCCAGCTACCAATAGGCTTTTCGGAGTCTTGTTTTCACTAACTTCCCGGATCCCGCAATATCACCCGATTGCACCGCTAAGCCTTATCGGCTTCTTTTGGCAAATACCTAATGCTTCCCAAACTCCAAAACACTCTCTACACTTTGAATAGGTGTGGGTTGTGTTTGAGTACAAATCTCCTCTCAAGGTATAACAATGGGAGAGGGGAAGGAGAAGAGACTATAAAGGAATTCTCACTTAAGGATGTGTATCTCTCTCTAACAAGGTGAGTATGTTGTAAAAACCTTTCTAGGGTTTTCTTCTGAATAGACCCACAATTTTGTGGATAACGAGGGTATATATAGTATGGGTGAAGGGTATAAGAGTCACACTTAAAATCATCCAGGCAAAGAATGTCACAGGTCACCCGCAGGTTAGCCAAGTTGCGAGTTACTCGAGAAATCCATCTTGGCACTTGACTCTTTAGCTACCTGCATGTGCTCTTCACGTGACCTTTCACGAGTTGTCCACTTGCGAGCGAGCCAGTCGCGAACTTCACTATCTTGAGCAATTTTCACCAACTTAATACTAAACTCATTACAAATAAATCCCACGAAATACAGGGAAATAATGTAATTACAACACTTTTTGTAATGGAATAAAGCTAACATAAATGTTATGTGAAAAACCATAACTTAGCAAAGATGATACTAAGTTCACATATTGACAAACAATTGAGATATTCGTAGACTTTGATAGCATTTATCCATTTCAAAAATCTAAACAATTTATAGGATTCTAGCCATAAATATTCAGCATATAATCTATGATGCAAAAATACGTTTGGTATCTTGTATGGTAGAAACTAAAGAGGACAAAATAAAATTTTAGTTAGATGCACAGTTGCTGATTTATATTGCTTTTTTTTTTTTTTTAATATTGCGGCTAATAATATGTGTTTATTTTACTTATTAAAACAAATCTATGTTTATTTTGATATTCATTTCTATGAGTCATCATCAAGCTTTTCTTGCTTACTCAATTTCTATTGATGTAAATAGTGAAGATCAAAATCCTATAGAAGCCAAGTTTATTATTTTAGCTTGAGACCAACATAATTTAATTATACTTTTAGGCAAAGCTTGAGACCAACATACTTTTAGGCAAAGCTTTACCGTGCATTGCGGAGGTTTCCAACTAGTTATGTTTAAAAGTGTTTTCTTATAGATTAAGCAGTTTCTTTAGTTAGATTGTAATAGGATTGCTAGTTGGTATTTTTGTTATTCTCAGGATTCTACAGGTTCTAAAGTCTACTAGAGGAGTTGGCTATTTTTAACAGAGTGTGTATAATTACTATCTTTTTGTTATATGAAATTATTGAATTATAAAAAATAAATAAAATTAGTTTTCAAATTAAATGAAGTTGGAACAATTTTTTGTTAGTACAAACAAATTTATGTAAAAGCACAATCATGTCTAAACAAAAACCATAGCTCCCTGGCCTTAGTGTAGTTTTGTCACTGTGGCTACCTAAAGCACATAAAATGTGTTGGAAAAATCTGGTTTTGTATCTCATACAAAAGACACGCAGTGGAAGCAACAAAAAACGGATCTACTTCAATCATGAAAGACAAACATGTAACCCTGAATTCTAGAATAAAGAATAGAAAGCGTACCTTGATGCAGTGAATTTCAAAACCTTGACTTGAGAATACCCTTTAATCTTCATCTCAATTCCACATGGTGCCTAAGATGTGTGGTCTCTTAATCAATCCTTTTGTACATAGACTCTCAAAGAAAAATCCTTCTTCTTCTCCTTGTGGAGAAAAACTGATTTCTTTTCTTTTTATCATCCGTACGTTCAAACTATTCTCATTGTTTATTTATTTAATAACTCTTATTAAATAATGACTGATTATCTAATTGGATTAGCCTTTTGGGCCTACCCAATTGGGCTTTATTTTGTGGCTTGAGATGGGACCAAAGGGAACAAATAAGACTCTAGCTCCAATGGGCCTTGAGCTTTTCTATCAACTCTTGACAAGTCCAAAGTTACCATTAATTATATTCAATACCACTATAAGAATATAATTGCACTCTAGGCCTTATTAATAAATTATATCCTAAGACTTTATTTTACATACAACCCTTTCATTAAAATATTCGTAGTAATACAAAGTCATAAATATAGACTGCCACTTTGAAGATTACTACATCTTAATCTTTAAGTACCCGATTTAATCATTTATGTTATTCATAATATATTTATGAAATCCAATTCCATAAATATATACTTTAGTAACTCCTTACTAAAGTGGTTGGGCCTAACACTCTGAATAACCAAACCTATTAAACTTATCTCAAGGGAATATTTTATATTTCCAGTAAGAGATTATGAATTCCATCTTGAAAATATATGTTCCATCAACATTAAATGCGGTTGCCCAACATACTAAGGTTTTGACCATAATTTATAGATCTCACTCCTGATATATCAAAGCTACCTACATCTCATGATCAATTCCATTATTCTCTTAGGATTTAGAGTTGATATAAATAGAAGTCGTGAGATTTATTATTCATTTGACAGTCATTAGGAGAATAATAAATCTCATAGCGGTCCAGTTCAATATGTCTTAATTCTTAAAACATATCAACATACCAACTAGAAGTCTTCACTTCCATGATTAAGACAAATCATCTTAGTTGATATGTTATTGTCTTTGCAGATGAAATGCCCAATTTTATCACCGAATACGAACTAAAATTCTGAGTTTATAAAGAACTTGTGATTTATATCTTTCTGTGACTTTTCACATAAATCACATATTATGCATTTCATGGACTAAGATAATGTCCCATTAATTCATAAAAAGTCTCATATAATTAAAAAACTTAATTATTCATGACATGCCAATAAATTGGATTTTAGGGCACAAACCCTAACAATCTCCCACTTGCCCTCAAAAACAATTTATCACATATCCGACACTTATCTCCCTTTAGAGTAATTTATAGTCACTCTAAGACAAGGTTTGGAAACAAGTTACAACTAGATTTATTGCATAAATTATCTTTTCTACTACTACTTTTCATGTACTCATATCTCTCTAATGAGATAATACTTACGCTTAATGTGTATCTTTACCACCTAGGATGAACACATATCTTGAAGTCCAACTTCATGAATCACAATCAAACTACAAGTCAGTTCCAATAACCATCAAAACTTCACTTTTTTGGACAAGCATATAATCCCTCATTCTCCTAAGATATTTAAGTATATGCTTTACTCCCACTAAATTAAGTGATCTTTGATTCTATTGACATTTGCTTACTATGCCAACCGCAAAATAAATATTTAGTCTAGTATCTAGCATAGCATAAAGACTTCTTATCAATTTGATATAAGGAACCGTCTTAGTATGCTCTTCCTTTTATATGTCTTAGGACCATAGTCCTTTTATAAAGGAACTTTAAACTTAAAAGGAAAGAATCATTTCTTGAAGTATTACATGCTATACTTGGCTAGAATCTAATCTATTTAAGCAGTTTGAGATATAGACCCAACATCCTAATTTCTGAATTATAATTAAGTTTAATTATTAGGATGTGACTAGTTTTTCCTAAGTACTTTATATCAAACTAGACTAGACAACAAAAAATTTCATTGATGACAATAACTCTACATCATTCTAAATGATTAGAATGTCATCAACATACATTAAGAAATTTATTATTCTATATAACTTTTACACACATAAGGCTTTTAAATACTTGATCAAAATCAAATAATTTGATTGCTTGATCAAATATGATATTTTATGATTTAGATACTTGCTTTAGTCCATAAATGGACTTTAAGCAACTTGCATGCTAAATACTACTGGTTCTTTGCTATGAACAAATCTAGTTACATCATATAGATGTCTTCCTCAAGATTGCTACTAAAAGAAGCTTTCTTGATATTCATTGCCATATTTCATCCAAATGAAATATAATGAATAAGAGAATCTAGATAAAGTCAAACTTAACTATTGGTGAAAAAATCTTTTTATAATCGAACCATTTCTTTCTGAATAGATCTTTTCGCCACTAGTCTTGACTTTGAAGGTTTGCACATTCAAAACTATCAATCTCATTTTCTTGTAGACCAATTTTAAAACAATAGGCTTAATGCAATTAAGCGCCTCTACAAGTTCTAGACTTTAAAAAGAATTTAATTCTATTCACATAATCTTGAATCAGTAATCCATATTCATATCATCTATTGCCTTTACGTAGGACCGAGGATCAAATTCATATCCTTATGGAATGACTTCAAAAGTTATCCCAAAAGTATGAATTTATTTGGTAATCCTCCCACTACGAAATTGTACCCGTGTATTAGCTATATATCTAGAATAATGTCTTGTGGTATATCTAATACAACCATCTCATTTCCAAATGTACTTTATAGTTGTCCTATAACAAATTTTGACATTTTTCTTCTAGAACAATCTACCTTTTCTTTGAAAGAGCCCTATTCCTTCTTTATGTTTGCACTAACTTAAAGAAGTCATTGGAACTTCATTCCTTTACGAAAAGACGCCCTAGATCATATTATCCTCTAAATAGGATTCATAGATTGTGAATATAACAAAATAATGGTTCTAAAAGCCCATCTTTCACCAATCTTGAATACCATTTAGATTAATAAGATCTAGACATAAGTGCCAAAACATACAAAACCAAAGGATGAAAACTTTCTCTTTAAAAAGTAAAACATATAAATTTTCATCTAGAAAACAATCATGGACAATGCTTAGCTTTACCAAAACAGAAACAATTTCCTTTTGGTCATGCTTTTGAGACTAATTTCCTTTTGGCAATTACTAGGGCAACTAACTTGTCCAACTGTTTGGTATTATAATTCCTCTTCTTATCACCCTTACCTTTCGGTTTAGGCTAAGAATTTGAATTAAATCATATTGATCATAGTCTTAGCTTTTAGGATGTCTTCCGTTACATAGAATTCACTAATCAATTCAGATAATATAAAAAGAATTTATTTTCAAAACAATTTGAATTGATCAAATGATTCTAACAAGGACTTGTGGATCACATCCACATGAGATTAACATTTAATCTCTACATCCAAGAATTCCAATTCATTTTAAAATTAAAAAATTTCATAAAATGATATAGAATTGGAACTTCTTAAGATTTTCTTAGCACTCAATATGATTCATACCAAACATCTCATTTAGATTTGATATAAAGTCTAAGTTTAGTACTAACTCTTGCATCTCATGCTATAGCACAATTGAGATAGAAGCCAAGGTAACATATTAGCATTTCAATGGAGACTATGATCATATCATAAGCTATCTTCCATAAATGCATCATGTATAGGAAATTATGACAATGTTGAATTGAAACATGAATATGTACTTTAGCTCCTTTAAGCACCATATCCAAAATTATTTCTTAGTTAATGTGATTCAACTAAAATAGTAGCTTGAGGAAAAAATTTATGACAACTTTATATTGAGACCATGATCTTAAATACAAGACATTATCATTTTGCATCCATAACCATGTAATATGGAACCCGAAAACCATATTATACTAGGTGCAACGACAACCTAATCCCGCAATTAATATTCCTCGGAAGCGAGGTCATACCAATCACTATGATTAGGCGGGAATTATTCTCATTATTAATGCTATCATGGTAACTCTTACCAAACAAAAATAATTTGCCACTTTTCCTTTAGCCCCTAAGTAATAATGACATAGCTCCGAAGAGAGGTTAACATTACACTTAGTCTAATGTACACCATTGCCTAGAATCAATGTGAGTCACCAAGTAACTCCACGGAAGCGTGGTCGTTCTCAATGTAAAAACACACTTCATCTATCATTAAGAAGTTTAATCTGTAGCACCATGAGTTAAACACCCTCCGAAGGGAGCAAGGCATATACGCCAAGGCGAGGTGCTTAATCACACTACTATAAACCAGTAATAGAGGCCATGAGAATCAACCCTTGAATCTCTCTCCCACTAGAAATTTTAAAACAAGTGGATCGTCTTGAAAACATTGTGACCTAATCACAATTTTAACCCTACACATCAAATGTGTTTAATTGTTTAAATTCAATGTGATGTAACTATGTCATGTCACAATAGCGTAACGAACATTCGCGCAATCACAAAGAAGTTTAACCTTGTAATCCGTGAAGTAAATACCCTCCGCATGGAATGCAAGACTCGAAGTCAAGATAAGGTATCTATTCACATTACAATAAACTTAACAAAAGGGCTATTTTAGCACTCCCACTCGTTATTTGGATTTTTCTTAAATAATTGTGATCACATCACAACTAATAACCTTGCACTTGATAAAGACTCTAATCTTATTAGAATCACTAACTAAAATGGAAGTCCTAAACTATTTAGGATTCCTTAAACACTAATGAATCAAAAATTAGTTACATAGAACTCTATCCTTAATTTACTAGATAAAGTATTCTACTCTAATTAGAAACTATATAACTTTAATTAGAATTTTAATCTCATTAAAAACCTCTAATTAAAATAAATTATGGACTTTCAATCACTAAATGATTTAGTACTAAGAGTTCTATTTAACTAACATCTTTGATCTCATTAAGTCTATTTGTTAGAACCATGTGTAATCTAATCACACATAACCTTGCTCTTAGAAGCTTGAAAACACTTAGAAAAAATTCTGATTTTCTTTCTTTCAATCAATTGAATGTGCCTCTCGATCAATTGAAAAAATTAAAAATTTGAACTTGACCACCTGACTTGTTTAATCGATACTCGATTGCCTCTCGATTGATCGAAAAACAAATTCGATCGATCGACTATCAATCGAAAATCAATCTAATTAAAAGGTCTGATCACTGTTTCACTGGATCGATTGAAAGTGATTTTCGATCGATCGAAACTCGTGAAACTCGAATTTCCAGAAATTTTCTAAGGCAGTTTTCTATGGTTTTTCTTGAACAAACAACTAACCGTTTTTGACATCTTCATTGTTTTCTTACAAAAACACTTTTTGATTTTATCAATGAAGATTTTCAGATCAAACATTAGGATTTTCAATATCAAAATCAAGAACCATAATAATGCTAGAAACCTTGAAAACACAATCCTAATCTCATTAGGAATAAATTTCATAATCCTAGCATTAACATATTGTTTGATCACTAAATATATTACTAGACTAACATCTGTACATGTACATCATTCAATAATGAAAGCTATTCATTCATACATGCATGTCTAGCAAAATCAAAAGGCTTTATAATAAACATGTAAACAAAAGCATGTTAATGGCAGATTAAAAATGTCACATGGGTCCACGAAACCATGCAAAATCAAAAAGCTTTATAATGAACAACAAATCATGCCAAGATATACATCTATATCCAACCGGTGCAATAACTAAATGCACGCACATGATAGTTATTTCAATAACTATATCGTAACAATTGAACTTAACGTGTTCATCAATAAAACAAATACTATGAAAGCACGGCACTGTAAGTAAGAAACATGAACATGATCCACTTCGAATGACGCATATAGGTATACTGACCATAAATTCATAAACAATAGTTACTGAATAAAATTCAACAACTAAACCCAATTGCCAACAAACAAAGTAGTTCAACAACATTCATATTTTTAAAACTCAAACCATGTCTTTCATTAAAGAACACTGTTATGCAGAAATTTTACTGCAGAAAATAAAAACACCAAGAAAACGATTTTTCTTTAATTCTAAAATTCAATCACATGTTATACAAGCATGATATTGAAGACTGCTCTGATACCATTTGTTGGAAAAATCTGGTTTCGTATCTCATACAAAACACACGCAGTGGAAGCAACAAAAAACAGATCTACTTCAATCATGAAAGATAAACATGTAACCATGAATTCTAGAATAAAGAATAGAAAGCGTACCTTGATGTAGTGAATTTCAAAACCTTGACTTGAGAATACCTTTTAAGCTTCATCTCAATTCCACACGGTGCCCAAGATGTGTGGTCTCTCAATCAGTCCTTTTGTACATAGACTCTCAAAGAAAAATTCTTCTTCTTCTCCTTGTGGAGAAAAACTGATTTCTTTTCTTTTTATCATACGTATATTCAAACTATTCTCACTGTTTCTTTATTTAATAATTCTTATTAAATAATGACTGATTATCTAATTGGGTTAGCCTTTTGGGCCTACCCAATTGGGCTTTATTTTGTGGCTTGAGATGGGACCAAAGGGAACAAATAAGATTCTAGCTCCAATGGGTCTTGGGCTTTTTTGTCAACTTTTGACAAGTCCAAAGTTACCATTAATTATATTCAATACCACTATAAGAATACAATTACACTCTAGGCCTTATTAATAAATTATATCCCAAGACTTTATTATACATACAACCCCTTCATTAAAATATTCGTAGTAATACAAAGTCATAAATATAGACTGCCACTTTGAAGATTACTACGTCTTAATCCTTGAGTATCCGGTTTAATCATCTCATTTGTGTGATTGTACATGTTCAAATGTGATGTGTATGCTCAAGAACTGGTTGATCAAACCCAAAATATTTTTGAGTGCTTTATTTGTTTTTAGAAGTGATTTTATACTTTCGTGTCTTTTGTTTTTGTTCAAAATGCATTTTTGTGTTTTTCTTCATAAACTGGTTCAGGGGCTGTTTCGCGAGAAGCTCGCGACTTAGAGCTTTCCG
This sequence comes from Quercus suber, assembly GCF_002906115.3. NCBI lineage: Eukaryota > Viridiplantae > Streptophyta > Magnoliopsida > Fagales > Fagaceae > Quercus > Quercus suber. The sequence continues at coordinate 166,529 of NW_027070280.1, forward strand.
CGAAAAGGGCTTGAGGGAAATAATTGTTCATCATGTCACACAGAAACTCTCGTGACTGTCTCGTGACCAACAGTTTCTCGCGAAATGCTATTTGGCAAAAAATTGGGTTTTTTTCAAAAAATCAGACAGAAGGTATCGCGACTGTCTCGCGACTGTTTTGTGACTTACAGCTTCTCGCGAAAGCTTTTGTGCTTCAGTGGCCATTTTCGTGGCTGTATCGCGACTGTGTCGCTACTCTCTAACTCGCGAAAGATGCGTGTTTTCAGTTTTATATTGCTGAAGTGACAGTTTTTCAAATCAAAACCTCTTCCGTTGCTTAAACTCCTTCGAACCCTTTTCTTCCAAAATTACTATTCCATTCAAACCCCTTCAATCCAAGCTTCTTTTCTGCATTTTTTCTTTAAGGTATGTTCTATAAACTTTTCCTTTTAAGTTTTTACTTAAATTCTGCAGAATTTTTGTTAGGGTTTTGTTAATTGGGGATTTTCGAAAATTTGGGTTGGTTTTCTAAATTGGGTGAAAATTTGTCAAATCTTTTGTTTGGGCTGTGTCCCATTTGATGGTTGTGCTTCTGTGTGGGCCCCTTGTGGCATTTTAACATGTATTGAGGGTAAATTTTCTCATGTTCATACATTGTTCATGCTTAGAGTTCATATGTGCATGTTAGGTGTTTGATAAAATGTCCGAGTGACATTTTTGTGCTTAATTGGATTCATGTGAGTTCCAATTTATGGGTTTCCATATGTTTAACCTTACTTTACTTGGTTTGGTCCTTTACCAAGTGTTTCCTACACTCTGCTCATGATGCACTCACTTGGCACACACCTAGGCACCCTCTCGGCACACCCCCATGCATCTCATGCTGCACACAAATGCATTAGCATATGCACACAGATGCACACATATGCACAATTACTTACTTTCATGCACTATGCCTATTTTTCCTTGTTTTATGTGTTGTTGCATATTCCTTGAGTTGGCTATGATCTGCTTTAGGATTGCTTTCATGTGCTTTGGGATTAACTTGAATCTAATCAAGTTTCTGTTTGTGTGTTCTGTTTTGGTGTTTGTGCACTTGTTCCCTTTTTGCTTTGTGAAATTGTGCAGATGTCTCCCACCAAGCATGCAGCTAAGAAGAAACCAACTTCAAAGCGTGCATGCACTGATTCTGATCATTTCAAGTCCATGGAAGCAGATATGAAGTACAATGACTGCTACAAGGACAAGACGATCATCATGGAGAGAGTGGCTCAGTTAGAAACTCTTGAGGACACTTTCATCCCTGAAGTGTTCAAAGATAGAACTTGGACCAAGCTGCTAAACCCGACTGGGGTTGTTTATTCAGAGATAATCAGGGAGTTCTTTTCAAATGCCTCTGTTAACGGAGATTGTATTGAGTGCTGGGTAAGACACAAGGAATTTGTGATTACGAGAGAGATCATCCAAGAATTTTTGGAAATTCGTCCTCCATCTTAACCAATCATAGTTGCATATGAGGACAGATTGGGCTCTACTACTGTGATGATTATAGCTCTTGGTGGTGAACCGAAGAAATCATCCATGAACACCATCAAATTTTCTCCGAAAATGAGGACACTAAGTTATGTGATGATTCATAATTTGTATCTAGTCACCAATCTCAACACAGTATCTGCTCCAAGAATAAGATTCTTGTATGATCTCTTTACTCATAAGGAGATTGACATTTGTGGCCATATCATGCATGTCCTGAAGAAGAGCATTACAAAGCAGAATACACGTACTGTAATGCCGTTCCCCTCTTTAATCATGGGATTGATTGCCAAAGCAAAGCTCAAGCTACCCAGTGGCCTCACAGTTGTTCAGAGGGACTACCTCATTGGTGGTCATACACTGACTAGGAGCACCACACACATCAAAGGTTCCAAGACTGGTGTGCATACCATCCCACAGCCTCATGTTGAGCAAGATAAGGGTGGAGATATAGAGGAGGAGATTGATAGGTTCACCTCGACTCCAGAGCCATTTGCACAGCCATCATCTTCGGCTCCACCACAAGGCTTGAGCAAACTTGATCTATTACTAGCTAAAATGGATCAAATGTCTACAGTGCTGGATTCTCATGTTCAGCACACCGTGGACCAGTTTGCATATCTTCAAGGACAGATCACCGCGCTATCTTCACAAATACAAGACTTGTCTATGGAGCAAGGCTCGGATTCAGAGTCAGATCAGTTCTAGCCCTTTGGCCATTCTGGTCAAAAAGGGGGAGAAAATTTTGAGGGAGAGCTGGAGAAGAGCTTGCACAGCGTTAGGGGGAGCATAGCTTAGAAACATAGTAACATTGGTTATTGGTCTTACAGACAGTTTAATTCAGTTTCTTTTAGTTTTTATAACTGTTTTACGGCTTTTGGTTTAAAGCTTTGATACTCTAGTATTATTTCAGTATAATTTCTATAGTTTTTTTTTGGTGATATTCTTTATGCTTTGTAGCATGCCTTGTTTGTGCCCATGAAGCTTTTGTAAGCTTTTAGGGTTTGTTTCCATGCATGTTTGTAGGCTTTTATGGTTTGTGCCATGCATTTGCAGTACCTTATTTTTGCAGCCTTTTGCTTGTGTACTTGATATTTAATGTCATACATTTTACTTCAGTATAACACTCTTGTGCCCTTGTAGGATTGTTACCAGATGCAAATACTTCGTGTATTTCACATTGGTTGAGTGTTGGATTTGCAAATGATACTCTTCAAATGAGCTTATCATCTTGCATGTTTGGATGTTCATTCCTTGTGTGAATGAGCATAGTGATCGCTTTTGTATAGTGATTGCTTGTTTGATCTTGCCATGATCTAGTGTTTCTATTTCAATTTGCTTGATCATGCTTTTATTGCTCCATATGCTTTTCAAGTTTTTCTGCATACAATGATGTTATTGTGTTGTTGTGTTTTAGGAGATACTTGTTCATATGTTTCAAGAGCTTATCAAAATCTAAAATTAGGTGTGAGTGAGTTTTGCCTTTGTTCCCAAACTCACATTTATGTTTAGAGTCTGTTTTAGGGTTTTGTCACAAAATAGCCAAAGGAGGAGATTGTAAAGTTGTTATTTATAACTATGTATTTTGTTGGCTTTTATTTCGTGCCAAATTTGATTGTAATCATTATCAATCGTTTATTCCCTGTATTTATTGTAGGATTTGTTGTAAGGGATGTGTGATAGAGAGAGAGTGTGAAGACTCAAGCATTTGAAGGCTGAAGAATTCTCACGGGTATGTCGCGACCTAGCTTCCCGCGAAATGAATCATGTGCCATGCACATGCTGGAATGCGAAGAGTCAGGCCAGGTGGAGATAGCTATATCTCGCGAGTAAGGCCTTCCCGCGAGACACCCGCAAGGCAATCTGTTCTGCCAGCCTGTACTGAATGACTCACACTTTCTGTACCTATCCTATATATATCCTCATTATCCATAAATGTTGAGGAATGCTTCAGAGAGAAAAACTCTAGCCAAACACATTGTGAATTAGAGATTGTCATCCCCACCTTTCTTTATACACTTGCTTGTGGTATCTCCTCAACCCTTCCCTCTCCATTTCCACACCATTGAGAGGTTGATAGCCCAAACACTTTCCACACCCTTTGAGAGTGCTATGTGACATTTTGGTGCTGCTGGGAAGCATTGGAAGAAGCCTGGAATGGCAGATGCAACATGGAGCTTGTTGCGGGATCCGGGGTGCTGGACAAGACACGGTTCCGAGAAGCCTTGTTGGAGTAGGAGCTTGGAGGACTTAGGTGCATCGGGTAGATTAGGCTTGGAGGGTCTTTTGCTAACCCATGTATCCCAACTGATTGTCTAGTGGATCGATTTCCGCTTGGAGGGTGACGGAGAGGTTTTTCACCGAGTTTTTCGGTTTTCTCTTCGAAAACACGTCTCGGTGTTTTCTGTGTTTGCATCCTTCTTCCTTACTCTTTTATATTCCATTATACTACTGTGTTGCTTAGTTTATGGATTAGAGTAGCTTATTTGTTCATCCGCTTGTATTTACACTATTCCGCACTTAGTATTAAGTTAGTGTAAAATCTATTGAGCCGTAATTTTAATTGGGGGTCTAAATTGCTCTTGTGTTTTCAACACATTTTCGAGCTTTCAACAATGATGGTTTAAGATTAAATAGAATCATGTGAATGTTACCAGATGGACAGAACATCTATTCTCGGAGACACCATTGATTACACGAAAGAGCTCCTGGAAATAATCAATAAATTGCAAGAACAAGAAATGGAAGAGGCTAAAAATTAACTTAACCTAATGGGCATCTATAAGGAGCTAAAGCCAAATGAAGTTTGGTGAGAAATTCCCCCAAAGTAATATGTCTTGTGAGTCTTACTTTGTTAACCTTTAAGACCAATATATTACTCAATTCTTGAATTGAATTTTAATTATGCCTCCATGACTTTACAGCATGATGTGGAGAGGAAGGACATGGATACCCGAATTGGTATATGTCATGCAGCTAAGCCAGGATTGTTGCTATTAGGCTATGGAGGAAGACGTCTGTAGAAGAAGAAGACAAAAAAATTATTCTGGAGTAGTTTACAAGGCTTGAAGATATGGATTTTTAAAGTTGTTCTTCTTAGGAATTTTACAAGAGAGAAGGTTTAATAATAACGTCTTATAAATAAAGTGTTGCTCATTTATCTGGTTCATCTCAAATCAATTATGTATTGTCTACTGGATTATTACTTTTTTCAATAAATAAATCAATAACAAAGTAATTTTGTTATACAGTGTAAAATATTCTTATTGTCAATTGGAGGATGGAAAAGTGTGAGGCGACGAACTGAAATACTTAAATCATGCAATGTTATTGACATGGAGTTGGCAGATGCAGTAGCTTCACTAGTAGTCTGGTACCATTGTCTCCAGCTGCATTTAATCTATCAAAGCTAATGGAAAATTTTTCACATCCATGTTATTGCACCTAGCTTAATGTTAATTAGGGTGACGTCAACTTATGCAAAAGCATAGCACAATGGCTACACATAAGATTCAGTACTAAGTCTCCAAAAGGTCCCACTACTTCGCCTTTTTTAGAGTGTTATGTTGATTTTGCCTTTAACAACATAACAATATAATTTTAAAAGAGAGACTAGCCAATTGCATCATTTGACAAGGTTTCAACAAACCTCAATAAATTCCACCATTCAAAATGTTCCAAATAGTAGTAATCATCAAACAGTGTCAGACAATAACGAAAATTTGTTCCAAACAGTGGTAACCCTCGAATTGTTTAAAAAATAACAAAAAATATCTAAGTATTCCATCCACTTCAAAATACACATCTATCTCCATAAGAGCCTTCACTTTTGCACATTAATTCACAAGAAATCTTATTCATTTATGCTCTTGTCCATTCATATAAAACTTGTAATTCTTTTGGATGTCTCGCAACAGCCATTATTTCTGCTAACACTCCAAAGCTGTAACTTCTTGTAACTCTTTGTGTCTCTAACCTGAGAAAGTGCGTGAAAATATTAATCTAGTAAAAACAATGAAGGCAATTTTGTTGTTACTTATCAAAAAAATAATAACTTGTGGTGATGGTTGACTTCGATGTACTCCACCAGTCTGTGCTACTTGACATTGGGGTGATGGCTTACTTTGTGCTGTGACATCCCCTTTCCTAAATTGAAATGCATTATACTTTCATTTTAGTACATTAACAACTAGTAAATATGTACTTGTTTTCATATGAGACAATCACTCATAGGTTGTTTTTTACTGCTTTGACTAACATGTTTTTTCTGAAAATATAACTAGAGTGCCCTCTGCCCCTAGTGCAGGGCAGAAAGGGGAAAAGGAATACTAGAATTCATGATGATATTTAAGCATTCAATGCTTATTGCTTAATATAACATATGGTTTTGGGAATGTATATTGTGTAATTAAAGGGTTTCATATGATACTCTTTTACTAATGTAAGCATTTGCCACCATCTTAAAACTAGTATACAACTGAAGTAGTTACCACCATTGTCCATTGTACATATTCTGTTTTTGTGTGGGCTGTAAGGGCTGGTGGAAAGACAGATTATGTTCATATTTTGTATTGTTGGAAATACTTTGAAGAAGCAGCAACCAGAAGAGTAGCACCAAATTGTTTTCTTTGAACTGTTCATCTTAAAGTAATTGGGCTTATGTGCAAAGTATAAAAATTCTGTTATTTTCAATTTCCTCCAACTTTCCCACCAAGCAAAACAACCCCCAAAAAAAAAAAAAAAAAAGCCAAACCTTCTTTTATGAGTTTATCTCAAAACAGATTTAAACATAAACAATATGTCGTTCAAAACCTCCTGTGGTATGAATTCATAAAGGGTTGCAAAGGGTTGCGCTTAACTGGGTTGCAAAGAGGAAAAAGTGTAATACCTAAGATGGGAGAAGGAAGGACCGGTAAGGCTGTGCAAGCAGTGTGAAGGAGGAGGTTAACGTGGCAGTGGCTGTCACTTGGAGGAAGTGTGAGGCAGGAGGTCACCGTTTTCAGTGGAGGAAGGCGGCATCACAGCGGCATCTAGGACTAGGCCACCTTCTCTCTCTCTCTCATGCATCTTAGAATCAAATGGGGAATGGCTAAATGGGGTTTTGACAGGGTCAATTTGTTTCTTTCGGGATTTTTTTTAGAAAATAACTATAAAACCCAAACAATATCATTAGTTAGGAAACATTTCAAACATATTTGGTTTATAACAATTTGAGTTCAGAGGAGTCGATTTTTGGGTTATAAAATCGAGTATACTGCATTTAAGTTTCCTGTTTTGCCAGCAACTGAGGTGGCCAGAGTGGTGGCCACGTAGGCCAGAAATCGAGTTCATTGGACTTGGTTTGTAAGCCCAAAAACCGAGTTCGTTGGACTTGGTTTGTAGGCTAAGAAACCGAGTTAATTGGACTCGGTTTGCAAGCCCAGAAACTGATTATAGTGTACTCGGTTTGGTTAAAAGGAAATTGATTCCAGTGTACTTGGTTTCCTTTAATCCACATGTCAATCATCGCACAAAAAAATTCAAGTTCTTTTTTTGTTTGAGACCTAAAAAACTCAAGTTCAAACGTTCAAAACACAGTACTCTCACTCTCACTCTCAGTCCCTCTCACTCTGACACTACCCTCTCACTCTCACTCTCCTCAGTCTCACTCTCACTCTCATTCCCTCACTCTGACACTGCCCTCTCACTCTCAGTCTCCTTAGTCTCACTCTCATTTCCTCTCGCTCTCTCACTCTCATTCCCTCTCACAGTCTCACTCTCATTCCCTCTCGCTTCGTCACCGTCGCCCCCTCCGCTCCGTTGCTCCATCGCCGTCGCTCCGTCTTCGCCTCGCTCCGTCTTCGCCTCGCTCAGTCTTTCTCCCTCAGTGGTTGGCTCCGACTACCTCACAAAAAGTAAGGACTCTCTTTTTTTTTTGGTTTATTGGTAATGGATGATTGGCACGTAGGATTTTGTTCAATTCAAGGAAAATGATTTGTTCAATTCAAGGAAAATGTAGGGTTTTGATTATGGCCATCTAGCTGGCCTTTAATAAAATGTGCTCGAGCTTTTTTTTTTACACTTATACTAAATTTTCTTCATGTTTTACTTGTATTATTTATTCAAAAAGTTTCTCATTCAGTCAAATGTAATCTATGTAAGCTAAAAGATTTTGCTTGTACATTTTAATTCTTCCGTTGCCTGAAAAATTGTGAATCATTTGTTTTTCCATTGTCTAATTCCAAGTACAATTTGGTTTACTTCAGTGTGTGGTTTTAGAGTGGATTTTTTTTTTTTTTTTTGTTTGTTGTTGTTGTTTCTTGGGATAAGTTAAAATGGATTTTTTGCTACCCCAATCAGTGAGGGTTAGGTTAGAGCATTGGCTATTTATTTTCTTTGAAAATAATGTTATTTTCAAATTTAGGATGTGAAAAAAAAAAAAAAAAACCCAAACCATAGGGATTCTTTCTATGAAGAAATTATATATATGATGGCTGTCTTAATTTTGAACCCTCGTGTAATTATAGGAATTTACATAGAGAAACTTGTCTTGTGTGATAAAATTGAGCAATGTTATTGATACAACATTTTTTACAACAAATTTCACACCTGTTGAGTTTGCATATTATTATTGAATCTCATAAGAGTTCATCATTAAATACTATTTTATTATCCACTATTAACAACTTGCCACCTTAGATAGTTATATTTTTGTTCTGCTTATATTTTTAACAAAATAACTAATAGAAATAAATTAAATTATACTAAATTACCACTTAAAAATAAACCAATTCGACACTACAAATCCCAAAGAATTAGGATTATCCCAATTTGTCTCAAAGTTACATTTTCTTTTTCTTGCCTTAAAAAAAAGGTTACATTTTGTTTTACATCAGGCCCAAAGCTTATAATGAAGAAATGTAGAAGGCTTAATTAATTAGCTCATACTAAGTTTTTGGTAGCATATTGAGTTTTTTATATGTATCTTTATTCCCTATGGTTGATTGTCATACTTGTCGTTTGTGCAAGAAATTAGGCTATACATTGAGATTCTTGCCAATTTATCTTCAACATGTGCTTATATTACTCTTGACTCCCTAAACTTCATGCAAGATGGCTGTTATTCTTGCTTAGATCCTTGATGAGTTCGGTCATGGTCCCATTGAGGATTCGGTGTTAATGTTTCTAAAAGAACATCGATCGTGCGTTGTTTGGGAAGGCAAGGTAAAATTAAAACCGACCACCTGCTGAATATTCTCTTCTTATCCTTTTAGATTACGTTGATTTTTTTTTCTTCCCATTTCTAAAATTCTAAGTTTGTCAATGATATTAGTAGCTTTGAATGCATAGTCATACCCGTTAGTTGGGTTAAGTAATATTTTTGAAGTTATGGGTATATGAAAATGTGTTTGTTGTTTGATGGAATACTCTGTATCAAATGTGTTTGTTGTTTGATATTTTAATTTCCCTTGATAACTGCTTTATTTTTGTTTTTCGGGATCAATAGCTACAATCATATATACAAAGGTTATGGCATATTGCATCTCATCACCATGGTTCTATCATGTGCAGGATCTGGGGCCACTGAAATGCCATGGTCGTAATGACGAGTTGCGAAAACGGCGCTCCATAGTGGTGGATGATCGCGTCCTCGACATTGTCCAGAGAGTTGGATTAATTGGGCTGTATAGGACCCCATGTACAGAGATTGATCATAACTTGATAACGGCCTTGGTTGAGCGATGGCGGCCTGAAACCCACACCTTCCACCTACCATGTGGTGAGACAACAATCACATTACAAGATGTGGAAATTCTTTTCGGGATTCCAATCGATGGTGAGGCAATTGTTGGAACAGCTGAATTGAAAATGGGGGGCTGAATGTCAGAGTATGCTTGGAATTGCTACTAATGGAATGGTGCTTAAAGGACAAAGGATCCAAATTAACAAGCTACTAGAAAAAATTGACCATGGGTTGCCCAATGATGCAACAGAGGTGGTTGTGCATCAATATGCACGGTGTTATATTCTAGCACTCCTGGCAGACACAATTTGCAGATGTTGAGGGACCTTCGCAATCCACCTCAGTACAGTTGGGGGAGCGCTTGCTTCGCATGGTTGTACAGAGAGTTATGCAGGGCAACCAACAGAGGTGCCAGTCATATTGGTGGGGTGTTGCTACTGGTTCAGTATTAGGCATGGTTTAGATTCCCTTTTTTGTGCCCAAGGAAGGAGGAGCTCCCACCAAATGATGCATATGGCCCACCATTTGCACCTTCTTCCCTATCCATTAAGTAAGTCTCTACCTTGACTGATTCTCTCTATTGGAAATAGATCCATAATTTTAAACGACATGACACATTGTTAGAAATAGAAAATAAAATTTTAACCTTGATATTCCCCAAATTTTGAAAATTAATAGGATTTTTATTTATTTTTATATACTGTTTTACAACCACTGAGGTCATATGTTATTATTGATGTATAATACAAGTGTTATTAATTTCTAGCTCCACCACTAATCATATGTTTAGATAATTATTTATTGGTATAAACTTAGTAGTATGTAATGTTAAATTTACGATTGCCCATCATTTATTGTTGTTGATTACTTCAAATTCTCAATTCCAAGTATTGATTCCCTCTTTCTTAATTGTAGGACTGTGTGGGTCATGACCACAAAGAATAGCACCCATGAAATCTGTCTGGTCCGGTACCATCAGCTGTTAGATTGTATGTGTCCCAACCAAGTACTGAAATTGTGTTTCTTCTATTGTTTATGACTATTGTATTTACTGCTTCTAAAATAGCTCATACTAAAAAATAAAGGAACATTGCATAATGTGCTACCCTTTTATTTGGCTATTTCAGGTGGTGTGGGAACCATATCAAGATGAATTAGCCCACCTGCCTCCGTTCTGTGTCGCAAGAAAGGATGTATGGACGGCGAGGGTGTCGCTTGTATGTTTCTGGCTAGTAGAGAAACATACATCGGACCATGTTCTTCGTCATTTTGGGATGGTACAAGAAATCCCCTTATATGTTGATACTGATGACGCCCTTCATGACATAGACCTGAGGGGGAAGATAGCGGTGAATTGGAGGAGCAAACATTATGGCCATATCCAAGTATGGAATAGTCGAGCACGATCTCTATGTCATGGAGCACGACTAGAGGGTGCTATGTCGCCTGCTTATCCATACTTCGATTGGTACGGTAGGGTGACTTGGAGGTTCGTCAACCACACTAGCGCTTCACTTCTTATTATGGTAATCGTTTCGACCTTTCTTTTCAATTTTTTTTGCATATCACCATTTTTGTGTTGGATGTATTAATTGTATTCATTTACTTATAGGTTGCCAGTCATAAGCAGATGTTGATGCGTCATACAGTAGGCAGTCCTGAGTACAAGCATATTTCAGCTGTAATTAAGACAGTGGAACGCCTTTACCGTATAACTACCCAACTTCCCTTGGGATGGGGCAAATCCAGATGCGCCAGAAGATATTGGACGACCAAGCACGAGCTCAACTTGTGCTAGCCATAACCATGGTCAGCGGGCTGCACCCTATCAGGTTGTTAGTAAGCCGGATCCCCCTCCATGCCCACATGCATCTCCTGCGCCAGAGTTCCCTCCACCTCCACATGCATCTCCTTCCCCAGAGATCCCTCTACGTACTGCTCATGCAGTTCCTGACCTAGAGATCCCTTTACCCATTGCTCATGCATCTTCTCACCCCGAGATCCCTTCACATACCCCACGTACATTTTTTGACCCCGCTCATCTTTCATTTACTTTGCCATCCTTTGATCTCGGCTATGATTTCAATCAGACCCCTCCTGTCATGCACACTTAATCCCCCTCATACAGCATTGGTCATATAGAGCATGCACCACCCCATAGTCACTCCATGTCATTCATGCCCACTCCTGGACTGCATATAGATCCCATGACTATGGGCCTCACTCACATTTCATTTGCTACACCATCCTCCCCCGCAGTTGTAGGATCTTCAGTTGTTGGGAGTCAAGCAAAACAACCAGATGTGCATGTTGAGAATGAGCAGGTAGTTGTTGGGTTACAGTCACCCCCACAAGGTCGACATAAACACACAACAAAAGCACCTCCTTGTGGGACAGGTGGTCACAAAGCAGGACATAAGGCTGGCCCCACGGTATGAAAACTTATTTAATGTAATGAATATTGAGTAATTTTTGTTATGGTTGGTATTAGAATTCATGCAATCCATTGTTTGGTTGTAACTCCATCTTTGCAGCAACGTAAGGAGCCTCACCAAGGAGATGCAGTACCTTCTCCCCCAAATATCTTTGCAATAGCTCGTTGTTTTGCATCTCATATCTTATAGTAAGAAAGCTTATGCCCATAATACTTCCCTTTAATGAAATCTCTGAGGTGATAAATTGTTGTCGTGTGTTTTTCTTGCAACAATGGAACAAATTCTGCTGCAAGAAAATTACAATCCATCATTCTACCATCAAGGGCCGTGGTAAGGGGTATACAACTGTGAGGACCCCTATAAGATGTGACCATCTATAGTCCATGTTCAGGCTTCTCGACTGCCCCAACATACCATATGCATGACTCATCGACGCATTTCACAGCCAGTCTACTTTTGGTTGGCCTACTAGTGATAATGTTTTTGTTATGCTTTGCGGTGTAAATTGTTAATGCATATTTCACCGCCTCTTTATTTGCAAAAATCAACCCTTTCGCAAAATTCATGTCTGCATTCCAAGAAGAACCAAATGCTTGCTAAACAACTTTAGGATCAACCATATTTTCCCAAGTATTTTCATAAAATGATGAGGCAGGAGGTTCATAAACAGGGGTCATATTTGTAACATGCTGAACTCTAACATTAGCGTCCACATCATCTTCATCACATTCAGCCATATCATCAACATGAAGAATGGGAGCAATTTCATGGTCATCAAGACCCCTGTCAAAATCACCATTGTCAATCCTCTCTTCGTACTCATCTCTATTGTCAACATCTTCCCCAACACGGTCTTCGTCTTCATCTTCAACTACTGGAACTGTAGAGGATTTACCTCAATGTGTACAAAATTGATCTTTATATCTATTTCCAGGATCGCTCTCAATTGTTGCTAGTGTCTCTTGAAAAGGGGGTGTATAGCCTCCCAATGTGGTGCATCGATCATCTAGGATTGCAAACTGTAGAGATGTAGTTGTTTGTACAATTTCTTCCTATATGCCGACTTTCGCATGTGGCTCCAAAGTGACGTACAACTCAAAATTTGCTGCTTGTTCCCATTTTTGCATCTTACTAAACATGAATTTCACATGTTTGTCCTCTGTTATCGCCATATTTCTGTAATTAATGCATTGATTAAGGACTTCATATGGAGAACGGAAAGTAATATGTATGTCATGTAAAGTAGGGTTCACTTGCAACTCTTCCATAATTTTTACGTTTAGCTCATTCAAGGTCTTTAACTTATGGCGTATCATCATATAGTAGCACTGGATACCCGGACCTTGAAATGAGCATCCGTCATAAGGGTTGGCATTGCTAAGGGGTCCACTGTAGTATATATTTATATGGATCATTGTCAACCTATAAATCATCAAATGCAATTGTGTTAGTGACAAATTTATAACGTTCAATCAACATCAGTCACACAACTTTGCGTATGAAATGCCAACAGTACTAACCTCAACCAAATTTGCATATACTGACCTTTAGTAATCTTACAAAAATAGTCATTGCCAATTTCATATTCTTTAAAAATTCCAAATCATTCTAGAGGCATGACTTTCAAAACCCATTCAAATAAGTTATAATAAACAAAAATATTATATACCAACCAGTTCTCCATTGAAATCTTTGTTACAAATCTTAAACAGATATATTTTGAAATAATTTATGGTAAAAAGACTACAAATACTATCTTAGGTATCAAACTCATGATCCATTTCATATCCATGATAAAGACCTAAAAAGTACTAAATATTCCTAACTATAGGGACTCAATTTGGATTGACCCTGAGTGATGGGTTTTCAGCCCAATAAGCCCAAACAATAAATTTATAGAGAGTGGGTTGACAGGTTTAGGTGCTGGCCGTCAATCACCATGCATGAACTTTTTTTATAAAAAATGCTAAGAGTTTCTTTACAAATGGGAGGATGCTCTTCGGCCTGTGGCCGAGGAGGCCTTAATGTTCCTTCTTCCTCCTTCTCTCTCTTTTTGCTTCACTAGCTTTTCTTTTATAGTTTTCATCTTCCTCTCTCCTGCTTCCATCTGTTGATTATCTATTTGCTTTTCTTTTGGTCTTCCATCCCATCAGCGGCCTTATCGGTACTCAAGTGGTTCACTCTAATCAACGTTATCCTGCCAAGGGGTTACCTCCCCATTAATGCGGCCAGAGGGGTTAGTTGAGTGCATTAAATGCGAGAGTGACAGCTTACTTTGGTGTTAGCCTCTCCCCAAAATCACCTTTGTCAGGCCGAGGATAAGGTAGTCCTCAGCGTGGATTGGGAAAATAGGCTTTCCCCCTCTTCAGTCCAAAATAGCTTGTGCTCCTCGGCATGGGCCTTGGGCCTGCTACATGATGGGCTGAGGCTATCAGGCCTATGGGCCCCACAATAGCCCCTCAAAACTCTACTGCACGTTCCCTCGAACGGGGAGGAGGGTTTTGATACATGCGGGTCCATTGGACGAATTGCCCCATTTCGGTTTATACTGATGCTGGCGGCTTTTCGACTGCCCGATGCGCGTTTTTAGCGTTTCAAGACTTAATGGGTGCCCACATTAAATTTTGGCGGCACCACGTTTCCCACTTTCAACGGCATGATCTTTTGCTTTTATGAGCAAACGGTTTCATTTGGGGAACTTAAGGGAGAGTATAAATACCTGTTTGAATCGCCTGGTTTCATCATTTTCGCGCTTATAATTATTGATGCATATAGTTTGAATCTGGTTCGACTTGCATACTATCTGAAGGGTATCATCATACTTCTGTAAGTTTTCTTTTTCTAGTGACCCCAAATTTCCTTGATTTCATTCTTTCTTTTCTCTTTTAGAGCTTTTAGTTGTCTTTGGGGAATGGGTAAGTTTAAGAAGTTGGTCGAGTCCGATGAGATGATGAACAAATTCATTGTTGACTATGGAATACCCAATAATGTGAACTTGAAGTACTGCGAAGAGGGAGAGTGGTACCTTAGGAGGAGAGAGGGTGAGGTCGTGATCCCAATGGTCGCTTTTGTAGAAGGAGGGATGAGAATCCCTATGAGGCCGGTGACCCTCAATTACCTTAGGCATTTCCGCCTGGCTCCTACTCAGTGTGCTGTGAACGTATTTAGGATACTAGGGTGTGTAGATACCAAAAAAAAAAAAAAAAAAAAACTAGCAAATAATCACAATATTGTAAAAACATTACCTGAGAGTGTTGTGTGAGATGAGTGTTCTGTGAGTGCAAGTGAGAGAATTTAGGAAATAAGCTTCTGAGTATGGAGCTGAAGAGTTTCTGAAGGGTGGAGCTGAAGAGTTTCTGAAGAGTGGAACTGAAGGGGTGTGAGACCGCACGGTAAGGAGCAACCAGCTGGGACCCACAGCAACACGTGGAGGGCTGGGGACCATTCATGAAAATCGAGTCCATTGGACTCGATTTCCAGCTACCCACGTGACCGTTGATGTTATGGGATGAGACTGATGATGCTGTGAGATGGACTGATGTGACTAGGAAATCAAGTTCACTGGACTCGATTTTTCATACATAGAAAACGAGTTCACGGGACTCGATTTCCATGTATAAAAATCGAGTCCAGTGAATTCGATTTTTGTACATAAGAAACGAGGCCAGTGAACTCGATTTCTTGGCCTACGTGGATACGTTTCCACCTCAGCTGCGGGCAAAACAGGAGAATATCAATAGCGAAAACGAGTCCTCTAGACTTGAATTGCTATAAACCAAAATACTTTCGTACGTTGCCTAACTTATGCTATTGTTTGGGTTTTATGGTTATTTTCTAAAAAAACCCGTTTCTTTCGTGACACTTTGGATGGACAAAAAATTACATTGCTTATTTATGTGGGAAATTCAATAATTAATGAACTTTAGATTTTTTGCACATCTTTGCCCTGTTATTTTTTGGATTTATTTTCCGTGTAATCCTTCACTTAACCAAACCAACCAAATAAATTATGTGCAATGAACATTATAAAGAAAATTTTCATATTTTTATTAGCAGTTGGAGTTGAAGTCTCCAAACATACAATGCGTACTCTTTTTATTTGAAAAAAAAGCCGTTGGGGTCATCCTGGGTTAGACCTTTTAATTTGTACTTAGTGATGTAATAGCTACAAAATCGTGGTTCTTCTATATAATGTTGTGGTTAATGACGCAATGAGCCGGATAGCAATACATAAGGCAGTGTTTGAATCAGCAGCATTCATTGGGGCTAGCATCCTCCAAGTCTACCTTCTGCGCTTGTTTGAACGGAAGCTTGGGACATCCAGGGTTTTTAGATTTGTTTGTGGCTTATTTATTGGATGTGTAATTACAATCACGTAACCATTGTTTGTTCACTTTTTTCTTTTTTAGTTTTGGATAATGTAGCAACCATGGTTTGTTAGAAGAATATTTCCCTTAAGATATGAGTTGTTTTTTTCTTTGTTTTTTTTAAACATAGGTGTCTGTTTCAGCATTAACAGCACAATATTAAAAAGTTTCACTGCAATGACAAAAATCCTGGCTTCTAGACTACGAGATCATCTTGGGGATATGGTTAGCTCTAATCAAACTGCATTTGTAAAAGGCAGAAACATGTCTGAAAATATCCTCCTTGCTCATGAGCTAGTAAAGGGATATCATAGAAATAAGGGTTTTGGTAGATGTGCTATAAAGGTGGATTTGAGGAAGGCTTATGATTTCACTAATTGGAATTTCATATTAATGTGTCTTTTGGCAGTGGGCTGTCCTCCTAAGTTTGTAAATTGGGTTAGGATCTGTATCACCTCTCCAAGATACTCGATTGCTTTCAATGGAAGCTTGATAGGGTATTTCAAAGGTGGTAAGGGATTAGACAAGGGGATACCCTATCCCCATATCTCTCTGTCTTGGCAATGGAAGGATTTAATTAGATAGCTAAGGAGAAAATAAGTGCTAAAAGAAAGTTTAAATTTCATCCAGTATGCGAAAGTCTCCAAATCACTCACTTATGCTTTGCAGATGACCTATTGCTCTTTGCAGCAGTAGACATTCCATCCTTGACACTATTTCAGGAAGATCTAGAAGAATTTAAAATGTCGTCAGGCCTTTCAGTAAATCACAGCAAAAGTGAAATATCTTGCTTGGTTGTTAAACCTGTATTGCAGCAGCAAATACTATCCTCACTGCATTTCAATGCCTCGGATCACTGGTAAACTTTCTATGGCAGATTGTATCCCTCTTATTGAAAAAATCACAGCAAGGATCAATTCTTGGACTGCCAGAAAGCTTTCATTTGCAGGTAGACTACTCCTTATTCAATCTGTACTCTATAGTATTCAAAGATCTTGGTCTAGCATTTTTATCCTTCCTAGGAAAGCAATTAAAGCTATAGACATAAATTTAACCACTTTCTGTGGAGGGGTTTGGAAAAGGGGAGGGGAAATTACAAGGTATCTTGGGCTAAGGTATGTATCCAAGAAAAAGAGGATGGCTTAGGACTCAAAAAGGATTGACGATGGGAACATTTCTGCTGTCGTGAAGCATATTTGGGCTTTATTCACACAAGCGGGTTCATTATGGGTTGCTTAGGTTCATAAGAATCTACCAAGGGGCATGAGTTTTTGGTCTGTGAGACTCCCACAGAATAGTACATGGGGTTGGAGAACTCTTCCGAAGCAAAGAGTTAAAAAAAGAGAATTTCTAAAACATGAGATTGGGGATGGCAGCCAGGTCTTCTTATGCAAGATAATTGGCATCCTGATGGTAGTCTAATTTAGACTTATGGGTAGAGACCAATATATATGATGCAGCAAGCTCCACTGAGGCTAAGGTTAATAGTGTCTTGAAACAAGGAGAATGGTGTTGGCCTCCTGCTAGATCAGAAGATTTGGTGAGAATTCTAAGTATGCTCAACCTCATTTATATTGGTAACCAAGACAAACCTATTTGGACTGCTTCTCCAAATGGCAAGTTCACTTTTGCTGCTACTTGGAACCAGATAAAGAATTAAGAGATGGAAGTGGTATGGTGGAAATTAGTATGGTTTCCTCTAGCAATACAAAAACATGCTTTTATGGGGTGACTTACTTTGAAAAATAGGTTAACCATAAAAAATAGACTGATGCAGTGGGGTTTTTCTAGGGATGGTCATTGTGCATTATGTATAAATAATATAGAGAGTAGGGAACATTTGTATTTTGTGTGCTACTTTACCAAGAGGATATTGGAAGCATGTGACGGGGCTTTTCCTAGTAATTGATGTTCCTATCATTTAGAATGAAATTGTCCAATGGGGAGTGACTAATCTAAAGGGAAAAGGTTTTAGACCTACATTCTGCAAAATGGTCTTGTGGGCCACAATCTATCACATATGGGGCATGCTGCTTGCACCTTGTTACCTGAGCATATTTCTTTTATGCTAGTAGCTCTTATGGCCAACTAGTTGAAAACCTATGCGATGCACTAGAAAATTTTGCCAAAAAGTATGTTGGTCTCAAGTTTTGCATAGAAGTATAATTAAATTATATTGGTCTTAAACTGAAACAATAAACTTGATTTCTATAGGATTTTGATCTTCACTATTTACATAAATAGGAATTGAGTAAGCAAGAAAAGTTTGAAGAGGGTTCATAGAAATGAACATCAAAATAAACATTGATTTGCTACAATAAGTAAAATAAGTTCATATTGTTAGCCACAATATATATATTTTTTTAAATTTTAAAAATAATATAAATTAGGAACTAACAAAAAAAAAAATAGTACATATATAATTAAATAATTAAAGTAACATTACAATAAAAAGATCATATATGGCATACCCTTGTTGCTCATGGATTTGATTGAATGAACGTATCATTAATTTTGCCAATGAAATTTTGCTTTATGCCGAACCATGTAAATACTACGGGAAGACTTTTTAAAAAAATGGTATACATTTAACTAAAAGTTTATGTAGTCCTCTGTAGTTTCTACCATGTGGTATACCAAAATTTTCATTGCATCATAGATTATATGCCATATATTTTTGGCTAGAATCCTATAAATTGATTAGATTTTCAGAAGGGAAAAATGCTATCAGAATTTATGACCACAGTATCTCAGTTGTTTGTCAATATCTAAACTTATGATCATCTATATGCTTATGATAGACTTACCACTTTCATGCATTTGCTTTTAAAAGAAACACTTGCAATTTGAAGGCATCACAAACAATTTGGTCCAACTTGTGAATTTCTTAATCAGTTGTAGGAGCATATCAAAAGTCATATCAACAAATTGGTCTTCATAACTAGTACCATAGCATCATTGACAACTCAAAATTTAATATGAATATAGTTGAATGTAATATGACTACAGTGACCATGTCATATCACATACCATTTGGCATTTTTTGTAACATAGCAATAGAAGTACTTGTAATCTTAGAAGACAATCCTTTTAATGAGTAGCCTATTGGTAAGATTGAATATTATCTTCAATTTGGGGAATCCTAATAAACCACTCAATGAGAGAGAGAGAGAGAGAGAGAGAGAGAGAGAGAGAGAGAGAGAGAGAGAGAGAGAGAGAAGTTTTAAGGTTTTGTCTGAATTGGTTTAATATTCAACAATAGCTCATCTTTTAGATAACACTAAGAAAAAGTTGACGTGATATTTTGGGTAACCGTTAAAAAGAGTTAATGAAAAGAGGTTAAAATGGCTAAATGTAAGATTAGAGCATAACGTTTTTTTTTGTTATATGAAAGTACTGAATTCTAAAAAAAAGAAAAAAAAAAAATTAGTTTTCAAATTAAATGAATTTGGAGCCATCTTTTGTTAGTCCGAACAAAGTTGTGTAAAAGCACAATCATTGGTCTAAACAAAAGTCATAACTCCCTGGTATTACTGGCCTTAGTTTAGTTTCATCACTGTGTCTGATCCTTAAGCTACTTCCAATTAACCTAAAGCACATAAAATGACCCAAAAATCATATATATATATATATATATATATTACTAAAGCTGAAGCGTAGTGTTTAATGCTGCTGCTCTCACGTTGCGCCACATCAGCAGCCACATCATTTTTTTTTTAAATATAATTTTTCCTACAATTTTAAAATGATTTTTACAATTTTCAGCCCTATAAATGCAGCCCACTACTTATTTATTTACTTTCACTATTATCCTCTAATAAATCCAGCCCACTACTTATTTATTTACTTCTACTATCATCCTATAATAAATTTGTATAATTAATTCAGCTTACCTCTTATTTATTTAGTTCCACTATCAAGCTCAACCCAAATCTCCAGGTATAAGTTCTTGTGGGGTGTGAGGGAGTTTCACACACATATACATTTAGATTAGGTTAGAGTAGAATTATACCTTGTAAAAAAAAAAAAAAAAAAAAAACAAACGTTGAAGCCTTTCAAGCTTTAGGTTTTTTTTTTTTTTTTTCCTAAATTTGTTTTTAACATTTATTTTTTAATATTTACACTTCTCAAACCTTTCTCTCGCCCTTACCATTTCATCTTCCCACTACTTCTTCAATCTTTCTCCTTCCCTTACCTTTTCATCTCCTCACTACCCTCTACATTAATATCATTCTTCCTCTATCCCTTCATCTTTCTTATTTTTGTCTCTTCTTATTCACACATTCTTACTATAAATTTGTTACTATCTCTTCTATTTTATGCACAGTTTTCCCTTACAAAAAAATGGTTCTCTCTCTCTCTCCCTCCCTCCCTCCCTCTCTCTCTCTCTAAATTTTTTGGTGGATTTTTTTTTTATTTTTCTTGTGTCTCTACTTTAGGTTGATAATTTTTTATTGTTGTTTAAAACTCTATTTTACGTTAATGCAATTTAGTTTTGTTTTTTTAATTGTTGTTGTTGTTGTTTTATTTTATTTTTTATTCTCTTTTATTGTTAAATGTTATCCTATTACGTTCTAAAGAATTAAATATAGCATCTAAAAATATAATATTATTTTATTATATAGCATGATTTGGATAATTTGGTATTTACTTTGTTACATAGCATGATTTTTTATAGTGCTCAATTTAGATGTTAAATTATGAGACTTTACTAATTTTTGTTTATTTTCTAATCCCTTGTGGTGGACAAAGCACTCTTAATAGTTGTATTAGAAGTACTCTATAATGCCATTCATTTAAAGAAAAGCAAAGGTTAGCCAAACAAAAATAATTGGATAGGTGAGAAATTTTAACTTTTGCAATTTTATTTTAATTATTATTATTTTATAACAATATATGTATAGAAATTTAATTATTATATTTTGCTAATAATTGTTTATTTGAAAATATGTTTTGGGGGGCCGAAATTATAATTTCTACAAAGAAAATAACCTTAATAAATTATCAAAAACAAAATTTTATCCTAATATTGGTTCAATTAATCATTGTTAAGTTTTATTAATTTTTTTTAGTTTACGTCTTTTTGGTGTTTTGGATTGTTCCTATATTACATTTATGATTGTTCCTATAATAAATAAAAATATAATTATGAAATATATTACTCATTATTATATTAGTTTAAATTGTAAAATTTCTTTTAATAAAACCACCAGAAAAATAATTATCACGCATAACGCACGGGTTCGTGACTAGTTAATAATAGTAATAACGCTTTAAAATAAAGACAAGTTTCATTCAATTCCAATTGTTATTTTTGCTAAATTGGAGCACTAAGATTCCTTATTTGAGATGTTTGCCATGTCGACAATTGTTGATCTTTTATTTATTTATTTTTTTATAAGGTTGAATATATATATATATATATACTCACTTTACTTATTCATTTTATATGTTATTGCATACTTCACAAATACATTTTATATGTTTTTTTGCCAATTCACTAATACATTTTATATGTTTTTGCCAATTTCAATAGGGCTATTTGGGGGAAGGCTAGTTTCAATAGGGGTGTTTGTGGGAAGGCCAATGCCATGAGGGATATGATGGTAATGGAAACGGCCTCCGTCGGAACAAAATTGACAGCAACAAGGGTCACGAAAACAACACATTGTCCCTTGTGTGCGTCCAATAGAAGCTAAGAATACCATCAATACAATCATAAAAACCTTCACCACAAATTGCTTGTAGCCTTCCATTAACACTTGCTCCTGGAGTTCTTCAAATGGCAAGTGTTAGTCGTCTTGAGTTGTAGAATGACAGAGATTGTGTTCATAAATAGGTGGAAAAATAAAATTTTTTGACATGAAAACTGTTGGGAAAACACTAAAGAGCTCATTTATTAAATTGTCGTTTCCCTCCATTGTCCCCTCTCCCCTATCGAATGTTTCCTCTCTCTCCACTTAATTGCCGTTTCCAAATCCCTTAACGCTAGCCATTATCTTATTTAATAATTATTTATTTATATTTTTCTAGGGTAGCAATGCCTGGTTTAAATGTGATTAAGAAACCCAAATATTAACCATTGCTCACCCTTAGTGCGATGGTCATTTTACAAATATAAGTGCCTGTGGGATGTTGGGGGGGGAGGGGGGGGTTTAAGGGTTGGGACTCAAGTCTCTAGAAAGGAGCTTCACACACATATACTCTTAGATTAGACTAGAGTAAAATTTCTATTTTGTATCAAAAAAAAAAAAAAAAAACTCAAATATTAATTTTCTCCTTAGGTAACTTATGTGCTTTGATTATTGGGTGAAAAAAAATACAAAACAAAACGTATGTCCTTTGACAATGAATGTATTAAAATTTTTTTTTTGCAAGAATTGAGGGGAATGGTTGATTACTAATTAGTGTTTGTTTGGCTAGATTATTTTTTGCCAACTTATTTTACTATTCAGCTTATTTTTGAGACTATTCAGCTTATTTTTGATACTATTCATGGGTCTCACTACACTTTTTGGTACTATTCATGGGCTCCACTGTACTATTTCAACTAACATTTACCTTTATCTACAGTACTTTTAACAAAAAGTTTTCAGTTTCAGTAAAATAAGTGGATCCCAAACAAATCCTAAATTTACAAGTAAATAGTGATCTCATGAGAACACTGATTACATAACTTATGTAAATGAGGCCCAACAGATGACTTATTTATGCTCAAAAGATTCAATTGATTGACTGGGCCTTTTTTGTGACACAATTTGGATGGACAGAAAAGTATATTGCTTATTCATGCGGGAAATTTAATATTAATGAACTTTAGATTTTTTGCAAATCTTTGCCCTGCTGTTTTCTGGATTTATTTTCCTTCTAATTCTTCCCTTAATTCAACCAACCAAATGAGTCATGTGCAATGAATATTATAAAGACAAATTTCATTTTCTTATTGGTGGTTGGAGTTGAGGCTCCAAACAGACAATGCTTACTCTTTTTATTTGAAAAAAAAAGCTGATGGGTTCATTCTGGTTCAGACTTTTTAATTTGTACTTTCGCTATAAACTTGTGATTCTTCTTCAATAGCTATAAACTTGTGATTCTTCTTCAATATAATGTTGCGGCTAATGATGCAATCAGCTAGATAGCAATACATAAGGCAGTGTTTGAATCAACAGCTTTCATTGGGGCTAGCATCCTCCAAGTCTACCCTTGCGCTTGTTTGAAAGGAAGCTTGGCACACCCAGGGTTTAGATTTGTTCGTGGCTTATTTATTGGATGTGTAATTACAATCATGTAACCATTGTTTGTTCACTTTTTTCTTTTTTAGTTTTGGATAATGAAGCAACCACGGTTTGTTAAAAGAATTTTTCCCTTAATATGTGATTTTATTTTATTTTATTTTTAACAACGGTGTCTGTTTCAGCATTAACAGCATGATATTAAAAAGTCTCGCTGCAATAACACCTTTTTAAACAACTTACATGGAACCTTCCTTGTTCCATCACACATCAATTGCACATTGCCAACATTTTGGGATCATTGTTCATGGATTCACTAGGACAAACGGAAAAGAAGTTAACCTTTTAGTCTACACACAAGAATCCATGCCAATTTGGACCAAGAACTACCTTGATTGACCCAGTTAATTAAATTAAACAATTACCTAAGTTGATTAATTAGATCAAATCACATGCAAAACCAATTAAGGTACAATCAAATCGTCAAACTAAATTAAGTGAAATGGGAAATAAGTTTGAAATAACGATTTGATCACGATAGAGAAAATTCTCGCAAGCAAAATCCCAGTTGGTGAATTTGAAGCTACACTCCCAAAGAATCCTCTAACAAGAGTAGATGTTACGAGTGTAAGGAATCTTATCCTATTCCGAAGTACCTTCTTATAGTATAACCTACTGATTTAGAAGGAAATTCAACTTCAATCCCCCAATTGGACTACTTCTTGGCTTCTTGCAATTGACTTCTCCTTTGCACAAATCTACTATTCGTGACTAACACACCATAGAAACCCTTTTGATTGTTGCAGTTGATTTTTGTAATAGCTTCGCACAAAACACGAATAAGATTTTCAACTGTTGGTGCCAATATCTCATTTTATTTTATGAACTCACCGGTTCAATAGGTGGAGGTTAGTGTTTCAATATGAAAAATCTTTGGTGTTCTGTCCCCACCACTTATTTAAATAGGGGTTTAGTGGGCGTTAAAATAGGTTCTCCAACTAAGTCTATGAAAACCCATAAAATATATCCCACTTAAAATAGAATGTTGCTTGTTAAATCAAAAATCTTGAGTCTCAATAGATTGAGAGGTATTGAGGTACTACCAAGATTTACTAATGCTCTATCAGTCGAGTGCAATTGAGTCAGATATCGAGATAGTAGTTTCAATAGTTTCTAGAGCAATCTTATGTCTTCAATTTATAGAACTTGTAGACTGTAAGGTTGAATTTAATCAAACATCTTGTTGGCTTTATTCCGTGCCAAATTTGCTTGTATTTTAGCAATTAGTAACCCTGTATTTAGGTGGGAATTATGTAAGGGTAGTGAGTAAGAGAGTGTGAAGAATTGCTCAAGATTGTGCAAGGATGTAGAGACTCGCGGCTGGACTCGCGGGTGACTCACGACTGGCAACCCGCCAAAGTTGGCACACGTGTGGAGCATGCAAGGGAGCTAAAGAGTCACGCCAGCTATTGCATTACAGGACAAAAGTCCTAGGTTGGCCAGGCCATTAGCTCGCGACTTGAACTCGCGACTCAGCCAAGTCGCCAACCAGCCCTGTTTTGAAAAACCTGACTCTTCACATTCCTATCTCACCCTAGTATAAATACCCCTTAAACCCACGAAATGTAGAGAGCTTCCAGAAAGAATTTTGAGAGAGAAATCCTAGAGAAAAACAAGATTGATTCATCTACAATCTTCACCTAAGAGACTCTTCAAATTCTTCTACTCTCTTCCTCTCCATTAATACATCCTTGAGAGGTTCTTGACTAAATCCTTTTCTTACCATACCCACATCTGTGAGAAAGTTCTTTTGGTACTAAGGGAAGCAGTTTGGAAGAGACTAATAGTTATTGGTTGATGTTATGGGCTATAGCGGAATTCAGTAAGCTAGAGAAGCAAAAGGTTCAGCGCAACCTCGTTGGAGCAAGAAGCTTAGAGTGCTTAGGTACTTGGGTAGATTAGGCTTGGAAGGTCTATTGCTGTTCATGTATCCCAACTACATTTTTTAATGGATTATTGACTGCTTGGAGAGCGGCGGAGAGGTTTTACGCTGAAGGCTTTGGTTTCCTCTTTGATAACACATCGCCGTGTTGTCTTTGTGTTTGCATCTCTCTTCCCTTAATCTTTACCATTTAATTTCTGTTGTGGATGTGATTTTAATTGGTTTAGATTGTTTATCAATTATGTTATAAGCTTGGTATCATTTTCTGCACATATATTGTTTGATATAAAGCTTGAATTGGTAATTTGTTGTTTGAGGGTTTAAACGTTCATAGTGTTTTCAATGCTATTTGAAATTTCAATTAGTATCAGAGTGGGTGCACTTATTATGGTTTAAACACCATAGTGCGATCCTTGACCCCATATTGAGATGGATAGGTCTCAATCTCTAAATGCGCCACCATTTTTTTTTGGTAACAATTATGCTTTTTGGAAAGTTCGTATGAGGCCATTTTTGTGTTCTATTGATGATGTTGTGTGGGATGTAGTTGAAGTGAGTTAGACTAAGCCGAAAGCTGCCAAATCCACTTGGGATAAGGCAGCTCTTGCGGCGGCTAATGCTAATAGTAAAGCCTTGAATGCCATTTTCTGTGGTGTCTCTTCAGAAGAATTTCACAAGATTTCACATATCACTATTGCTAAGGAAGCATGGGAGATTCTAGGGGCTACTTATGAAGGAACAAAGAAAGTGAAAGACACCAAAGTACAGATGTTAACCACTCGCTTTGAGGAGCTCAAGATGAGCGACGATGAGTCTTTCGACTATTTTATAACAAGTTGAACGAGGTGGTCGTTGGCAAATTTAATTTGGGAGAAAAGACGGAGGATTCTAAAATTGTAAGGAAGATCCTTCAGTCACTGCCTGAAAGCTTTTGTACCAAAGTAACAGCTATTGAAGAGAGTAAAGATCTTGACGACATTAAAGTTCAAGAGCTGGTTGGTTTATTGCAGACATATGAATTGTCACTGCCTACGCAAAAGAAGAGCAAATCTCTTGCTCTTAAGACAATTGATAAGAGGGTAGTATCTCATGATTCTTCAGAAGAAGATGCTGTAGATAAAGATGTGGCGTACCTTGTGAAAAACTTTCGAAAGTTCTTAAAACTTAAGAACAGTGGGAAATCTAGTGACAAAGGGAAATTTCAGAATTTCGGGAAGGAGAAAAAGGAATTCCGAAGTAAAGATAGTAGAAAATCCTAATCTTCACAGGGAATCATGTGCTTTGAATGCAACGGACACGGACATTTCAAGAAAGAATGTCCAAATTATTTGAAATCAAAGGGGAAGGTCTATGCCACTACTCTAAGTGACTCAGATACATCAAATTCTAATTCTGAGGAAAGCTGTGACGGAGAAGGAAACTACTCTGCATTTATTACCATTGCACATGTGGAATCCTCAGATGATTTGGGTATACTTGTGAAGGAGCTTGGTAAGCACTCTGATTTGGAGTCTATTGGAATAGTTGAGGAATCTGAAGATGAGGAAGTTGAAGAAGTAGTGGGACTGCAAGAGACCTACAATTAACTTCTTGAGAAGACCAATGAATATGCTAAGGTGGCTAATGCAACCAGTAAAAAGATGAAGAGGGCCGAGGAAGACTACAGAATTCTTCTAGTGCAATACAAGAAGACAAAATGTGAAGTGGAGAAAATGAATGGAGAGCTGTTAGAAGCTTACTCAAAAATTCGATTCCTTGAGCATGAAGTGATTCAAGCAAATGCTAAGGTAGACCGTGTCTCCTCCAAAAAATTCAATGAAATGCTTGCTCATCAAAAATCAGTCTTAGACAAGTTTGGAGTAGGATATACCGGAGGGAGTAGCTCATCAGCTAATGTCACCAAAGAAGTGAGGTTTGTGAAGGCCAAAGAGCCAATTGTAGAAAAGTCTATTCCTAATAAAGTTAAGACTGAAAAGATGAAAAATGTGGTTGATCAACGGGTGTTCAATACAGTCCGCAATCTATCAGAATCCAGACATGAAGTTAGAGGAATATCACTTCCAAGATTACAACGGGGTCCTAGAACGAATCATATTTGTCACTATTGCGGTTTGTAAGGACATACCTGACCCAACTGTCATAAGCTGGGAGTGTTAAACAATGCGAGCACTCCTTGATCACAAGGAAGAAGAAATGACAAGAAGTCTTGCAGTGGTGAGCAACCAAAAAGTCAAAACCGTGATCCCGGAATGATAAATATGATGAAGATGATCGATGCCTTTACAAGTTGCTTGGAAAGCTTCATAAGAAAGTTTGACAGTCCTAACTTTCATACCCAATCCGTCAAAGATATGACCCCAAACGCACGTGACGTGTGGGTGACGAAGGGTACTTATGCCTAAGCATTATAACATGTCCATGCATCAATTCTTCCTATACTTTGTGATTATGTTTGGTTGTATGCTTTTTGCTTTTGAGTGTTGAACAGTTGTTTGTGTATTTGTATCGCTTTAAAATTGTTTTTACATTGTTTTTGATCAATCTTTTCTTGCTTTTACGTCAAAAATCCAAAAACACATATAAAGTAAAAAATCCAAAAAGTTTGATCTACTTTGTTGAGCATTGTCTCAAAGCATGTTTTGCCTTGTACTTTTGTACTAATGGCTTTGTGCATCTATGAGCTTAGCTTGTCTCATATGCAGTTATATTTTTGTGGGAGAAATCTTAAAATCTATGTGACTGTTGTAAATAGATCTTCAACCTTGTCATGTATAGTTAGTGAATGGTTTTGTTGATCTTGAGACATGCATAAACTTGTGCCTATGTATCTTCCCACTTTTATTTTATTGCTTTTAATTAAAGAGCTCACCAAATGTAAATCTCCAAATGAAAAGAGGTATTGAACTGCAAAAGCCTGTCGACATATTAGTATTTAGCTAGAAAAAAGGGAAAGCGACCAAAATAAAATGTATGATGCCCAAAAAGCCAAAGGCTAACTCATCAATTTGAAATATTGAAAATTTCAGGTATCGATCTCACAATAAGATGTTTTGATTCAAAATGATCAAATGATATGATGTATATGGAGCCAAATGAAAAGTTTTAAAGAAATGTACTTAAGATTATGTGGGAGGTCATATATGCATATTTCTATAATTGAGATGAGTCACATTATCTAGTGCTAGTTGTGTATGCCTTGATTGAATTGATCATTGAAACTTCACATTAGACTAAAGACTATTTCATTTTTGATATTCACACACAACACACAAGTCTATGTTCAATGAATGCCACATTCATTTGTGTGATTGTACTTGTTTAAATGTATTTTCACAAGCTCAATTTTTGTTGATCAAACACAAAAAAATTTTTTTTTGAGTGTTTTAACTTGTTTTTGGAAAGTATTTTGTTTTTTTACAAAAAATGTCAAAAATTTCAAAAACAGTGTTGCCCTATTTTGGCGACTCAGTGGCGAGTTGGTCCAGTCGCATGCCCGTCGCATGCCCCAGTTGCGAGCTCACTCTGAGATTTTTCGCAACTCATTGGCGAGTCAAGGTCTTAGTCACGAAAAATACTTAGAAAATTTTTCAAAATTTGAGCTTTTATGATTTTCACGACTCAGTGTAGCGACTTGTTCATGGGTGGAAGGTCTAGTCGCGAGGGATACACAGAGATTTTCACGGCTCCCCTGGCAACTGTCTCGCGGGTAGACCTTCCAGTCGCGAAAAACACTTAGTAAAATTTTCAGGAATCTTTACTTCAATGTGTTTTGTGGCTTACCTAGCGACTGACTGGCAACTTGACCCAGTCACAAAAAACGCGTGTTTTACGTTTCAAGGTCAGTTTTTCAAAAACTTTACAGTTTTTCCTCGAATTTTTGTGACTGTTCATTGTCTTCCTCATTTCTCTCTCTCAAACACTCCGTGTATCTCTTCACAAAGCATCCATTTTTTGCATCATTTTTACTCCAATCTTCAAAAAAAGGTATGGGTTTTTCTTATTCTCACCTTTTATTTCTTGATTTTGCTTAATTTTCTTGTTTTGAGAGGTGTTTTTGAGTTTTGAGATTTAATGTATTCGAACTTGGGTTGAATTAATGTTTGTTGAGATTTGGTGTTTTGGCCTTGGCAAAATTTTGTTTCTAGTTTTCTAAACATGTGTGTTTTCATGTTTTAGTTTATCAGAGGTGATTTTTTTATATTACCCATGTTGTTATTGGTTCGGATTTATTGGGTCTTTCTGTGTGTGTGTGTGTGTTTGGCTGGTTTTATATGGTTGATATTTTCCTTTATCAATAAATATAGTGTGTTGCTTCTGCCTTGTGGTTATTGTCTGCTCTGAGTTGGTTTAATCATTTCATTTTCATGAAGTTATATCTCATTGTCATATGATTTGTTTTGATTTAATCTGGTTTTCACTGCTTCTGTTCAACTGTTTACTACTTGTTGAAGTATGTGGTTGGGAATGTGCTCTAAAGAGCTCTTGGTTGTTTAAACTGTGCTCTTTGTCATTATAAGATATGCATTATATTGTTAATAATGTGATCTATCCTTTTCTGATCTGTGATACATCTTTTACTGTCTAAATCTCAACTGTATATGGACTGAATGGTGATAACAAAACACTTATTACTTAACTGTTGCTAATGTTTGAATTTCATCCATTGTGCTATGTCTTGTTGTGGCCGTTTCTGCTTGTTTACAGATGGCCCCATCTCCTACAAAGAAGAAGACTCCTACTAAGAAATCTGACAAAAGGTTGAAAATGGACCCTAACCTATTTAGGTATGTTCAACACTTTGAGAGATATAAGGATTCTCTCTTGAAGGGAACCATCATTCAAGAAAGATTTGTTGACTTAAGGGATTTGAAGGACACCTTCATTCCAAGTTGTTTTGAGGGTAGAGGTTGGGAAAAATTGTTGAGTGACCTACCTGCTATCTGTGAGCCTTTAATCAGAGAATTTTATGCAAATGCTGTGATAAGGGAGAAGGACTTGAGTTTTTGGGTTAGAAGAAAGGAATTCAACATAGATGTATATGACATTGATGAGGTGCTAGGTCTTGAAGAATTAGAAGACTCTGACTTCATCAACTACAAGGACAGGATGCTCTTTATTGAAACTGTCCAAACTCGCATTGGTGGTCAAAGAGAAGGGAGATGCCTCAACACTACAGCATTTTCAACTGACATGAGGTGCCTAACCACCATCATGATGTTCAATTTGTATCCAGTAAAGAAACTGACTACAATAAACAATGCCAAAGCTATCTTCCTCATGGAACTTAAGGAGAAAACCTTCATTGACATCAACTTTCACATCTTTGATATTATAGTGGATGAGACTAAAACCACTTCTAGGCCCAAGCTAATCTTTCCTAGCCTTCTTGTGAGGCTTTTTAGATTAAAAGGTGTTGAGATCCCTCAAGATATCAGCCTCATGCCTACTTCTTTAACCATCAACAAGCTAACCATTGTCAGAATTCAAGTTTGTCTCCCATGTGATGAAGAAGAGGGTGACCAAGGAGAAGGTGATCCTATGGAAACTGAAGTAGAAGTTGTAGGACAATTAGTCACATCCAGAAGCAAAAGCAAGAGGAGCAGAGCCTCAACCTCATCAGCTACACCTCCAGATGCACTTCAGATCATTCTGGAGAGGATTGATGGAATTAGAGAAGTTCAGAATGAGCATACTGAAAGGATGTCAGCAATTTAGGATTTACTCAACATTCTTTTAGCCAAGTTTGACAGCCTTATCTCCCAACAGTGACCCTTTAGCCATTTCGATCAAAAAGGGGGAGAATGTTTGAGGGGGCAGCTCTTGAGGGGGGGTGCCATTTTGAGGGGGAGCATGTTACAAACAGTGTTTTACTTTATGTTTAATGCTTTTTGATACACTATGGTTTATATGTTGTTTTATGGTAGTTTAAAACTCATAGTCTTGTTTGTTTTTGAATCTTTGGTTTATTAGTTAATGATGTTTATTCAGTGTTTATTTACTGGTTTGTACCTGTTGCTTTTGTAAGCTTTTAAGGTTTTTAGGAGTTTGTAGCCATTTTGCTTTTGTAATCTTTTAGGGTTTGTTTCCTTGCATTTGTAGGCTTTTATGGTTTGTACCATGCTTATGCAGCCTTTATGCTTTATTGCCTAGTACTTCTAGCTAAATGTTATGTATTTTCTTTAAGTACTCTCACTCTTGTGCCCTATTAGGATTTTATTCCTAGATGCATATACTTCATGTACTGTGCATTGGTTGAGTGTTGGTCATTCAAGTGATTTGCTTTGTACTTGTCAGCTTGAATGCCCGGATGTTCATTCCAAGTGTGAATGAACATTGTGATCACTATCTTACAATGATTGCTTGTTTGGTCAAGCCATAGTTTATTACTTTATTCCTTTTTGCTTGATCGCATTGTGCTTGCTCCATATGCATTACAAGTTTTCTGCATACAATGAACTTATTGTGTTATTGTATTTCAGGAGATTTTTTTGGTCTTATGGTTCAAGAGCTTCACAAATTCTAGAGTTATGTGTGAGTGAGTTTTCCAACTATTCCCAATTCACGCGTTAAGTCTAGAGTTTGTTGTAAGTTTTGTCACGGAATAGCCAAAGGGGGAGATTGTAAGGTTGAATTTAATCAACCATCTTGTTGGCTTTATTCCGTGCCAAATTTGCTTGTATTTTAGCAATTAGTAACCCTATATTTAGGTAAGAATCATGTAAGGTAGTGAGTAAGAGAGTGTGAATAATTGCTCAAGATTATGCAAGGATGCAGAGACTCGCGGGTGACTCATGACTGGCAAGCCCCCAAAGTTGGCACATGTGTGAAGTATGCAAGGGAGCTGAAGAATCACGCCAACTGTTGCACTACAAGACAAAAGTCCCAAGCTGATCAGGCCATTAGCTCGCGGCTTGAACTCGCGACTCAGCCAAGTTGCGAGGCCAAGCTGCCAACTAGCCCTATTTTGAAAAATCTGACTCTTCACATTCCTGTCTCACCCTAGTATAAATACCCCTTAAACCCACGAAAAGTAGAGAGCTTTCAGAGAGAATTTTGAGAGAGAAACCCTAGGGAAAAACAAGATTAATTCATCCACAATCTTTACCTAAGAGACTCTTCAAATTCCTCTACTCTCTTTCTCTCCATTGATACATCCTTGAGAGGTTCTTGACCAAATCCTTTTCTCACCATACCCACGTCTGTGAGAAGGTTCTTTTGGTGCTAAGGGAAGTAGTTTGGAAGGGACCAATAGTTATTGGTTGATACTATGGGCTATAGTGGAATCCAGTAAGTTAGAGAAGAAAAAGGTTCGGCGCAACCTCGTTGGAGCAAGAAGCTAGAAGCTTGGAGGGCTTAGGTACCTGGGTAGATTAGACTTAGAGGGTCTATTACTATTCATGTATCTCAACTACATTTTATAGTGGATTATTGACCGCTTGGAGGGCAGCAGAGAGGTTTTACGCTGAGGGCCTCGGTTTCCTCTTCGATAACACATCGCCGTGTTGTCTTTGTATTTGCATCTCTCTTCCCTTAATCTTTACCATTTAATTTCTATTGTAGATGTGATTTTGATTGGTTTAGATTGTTTATCAATTCTGTTACAAGCTTGGTATCATTTTCCGCACATACATTGTTTGATATAAAGCTTGAATTGGTAATTTATTGTTTAGGGGTCTAAACGTTCATAGTGTTTTCAATGCTATTTGAACTTTTTTAGACAAAATATGACACACTTAAGCTTTGATTTTTTTTGAACTCATAAAATATTATTGCCAACATACAATAATATGACCCATACAATTGACATGAACATGTTTAGTAGAATCAACACTAATGATGTGCCAAAATCGTTAGTGAGTTGTAGGCTCCAAATCACTCCAATGGGTATCTGTGGAATAAGAACAGTAGGATCAAACAAAAGACACTGGTGTGGTACCGACCAACAACCCTCCGAAAGTCAAGTCAGTCAACGAGAAACCTCTAAGGACTCTATAGTCAGAGAGCTAGGGAATTTCTATGTACCTAAGAAAAGAAAGGGTCTGGTGCTTATATAGTGGCGAGTGATGAACCATGATCCCTTGAAAGTGGAGAGTTTTCCTTATGGAGAAGATCTGGTACTAGGGTTCCTAAGATTGTAGGGTGTCTTTCCATATGAGGGAGATATGAATTAGTAGTAGGTTCATCTTGCGTGATATGCAAGATGTTTCCTTATATGAACATTCGTAAGGACCAAGCAAGGCCATGCTGGACCCCTCGGCTTTTTCATCCACTCTGTCGGCCTTTCATTCACCCATCAGCCTTTCATCTTGTTGGGTTTTAGTGTGGCTCCATCGCTTTTCATGTCGTCATTCTAGATCCTCCCTCCACTTCTGTGGGACTAACAAACCCGTAGGCGCGTGAGTTTCCTTGCATGGCATGTCTAGGATTATTGAGCCTTAGTAAAAAATACCCCTATCAAACACATTTCTTACTTTATCCCATATGGCAAGTGAACCAGATGATGACATACAATCATCATTATGCTCAATATTGTTAACAAAGTTCTGTTTAAAATTTTTCCTTCTCAAAGAAATATCTGTTGTTCATCAGCTAGTTGTAAAGACAATCTAGTTCTTTGCCCAGATATTTAAATAGCAAACTTAGCAGACCCAGCGGATCTAGTAAGGCACTCATATCGATTCAGTGACAAACCATCATTTCTTATCAAAGAAATAGGACTTAGGTACAAATATGCAATTACCAGAAGAAAACCAAATCCACTCAAAACAATATAGAAACAAATTGTCACATATAGAAGGGTCAAATCATTGAATTCAGATAAAGGAGAGAAGCACCACAGTAATTACCCCAGAAAACCGAACATAATATAACATCATTATTTCATCACCACGTTTAGGACACAACAAACAGATTCCAGTAGGATCCATCATTGCTTCTGTATACAGCTCCAGTCCTCTGGAATACATTTTGGGGCATCAACAAACAATGGTTTCCTCTTCATGCAATTATAGGCTAAGGGCAGCCTCATGATTCTGCCTAAGCAGATTGTATGCAACAACACCATTTCTTCTGCTGTAAACATCAAGTGATAGCAATATATTAACCAATAAATGTCATTATAAAGCAACATGGTAGTCCCATTGATACACTCTGAGACTTTTTTTCTCATGCATATCTTCATTGACATTCATAACCATTAACCAGCCTCAAATAATGGCATAAATATGGATCATTTGGGACATCAATCATTTGGCAATATGGGCTATAAACCTAAATGAAATTTGATTATACATGTAAGAATAACATGAATGTAGTAGTAGTGTAAACTAGACGTGGCATCAAGAAGAAACAATGAGTGCAGAAATACTAAAGATGGACTGATTTGAAACAGTAAGAGCAGAAAGGCAATAGGAGGACCAAAACTAATATATCCTGAGGATTGATTGGATGATACATGGCTTAAAATGAAGTCTAATGGTGGAACAGATTTAACCCCAGTTGTAGCAGTAATGGCTTTGTAGATGAACTAAGGCCACCCACATTTCTTTACACTGAGTAAAGAGAATTCCACATATTGTCAACCATAAGATTTAACAGCACAGAAAAATTTTGGACTCCAGAACTATAGAGTATAATGAAAATGTGGGAGGTGACAAAAACTTTATTGGGTATATTGAAAGTAATTCTAACAAAATCTTGAGAGCAAGATTAGTAATCGTTTGAGATGTAATATATATGTTTGAACAAGCAGTATTCATTAATTCAACATATTTTTTGAGAAACATCACAGTATCTTGGCCGCAACTCAGGAAATAGTGAATAGTGTAAATTTGATTTTGATACTGATATATGAACAAAAACAGTTGTAAGTACTTGAACATTCTTCTGATAATGAAGGTTCTATATATTTTATTTTGTCAACCTAACACAAACCTCCTACTTTTATTGGGAATCAAGGCCCTCAAACATTGGATTAAGGCATTTTCTCTACTTCTTACCCAGAAAAACCCTTAGTTCAAACTAAATGATGAATAATATTTTATGATCTCAATTGAAGTAACAAGGAATGGCTGTGTGAAATGAAAAGACTCAAACCATAAATTTGAACAAGGCTCTAAACAAATCAGAGTGGAAGCCAATATAAGAAATATGCAAGATTGGAAATTACAGAGTGAGGCTTTCCAAGAACTGCTCTGTGGTTATATTTTGAGTCATCCTTTGGTGGTGAGTCAGGCTTTCCACCCGTCTTTTTCTCGTTCCGAGCCTTGTTGATGATTACTGTAGACATTAAAAATTTGTATGATATGCATGATTAATGAAATCTTCTTCCATGATCATATAAAAAGGAAAATATGATACAACAAATGAATAAGATGTAGAAGGATGGGTGCTTCACATGCACTTAATGAAGCAACCAAAATAATTGTACTATTTTGATCCTTAAGGTGATATTAAATTCTTCTAAGAAAATATGTACATATGGAACAGGATACAAAACAGGAACATTGATGAAAAAAAATCAAGAGGTCTTACCACAAAAAGAAGCAGCTTCTTGGACGACGATAAGCTGGTATGATGGCAGGCAAGGAAAGTGAGAGAAAGACCCAATACCGTAGTGACAATGGAGGCCTACTATAATTGGGAAAAGAGACAGGGAGGGGGAGATTGATCATAAAACTACATCCTTTTTTTCTTTTTCTTTTTTCAATTGTTAAGAAAAAGATTCATAGGTTGACAGTGACAGCCAATACTTAACCAATTTCCATATGCAGGATCTATATATCACATCATATGGTAAGAAACACATATCAATATGATTGGTTTGTTTAAGTGAAAACAGTACCTCAACGGCTGGAGTTTCATGTGTTATTAACAGTGTCACAAAGTAAGAAGAAAACCATGAAATCAAATTAATAATCTCAAGAAAAAAGAAAATTTTATAAAAAAATCATCGGAGAGTAAACAATCTGTACTGACAGCCGGCTGGGTACAAAATGTGGCATAAAGAGAAAAGATAACAATTCCTTGTCAAGAAAAAGGGACCAATCCAGTTTTATTTCGGAAAGGCCATGTTATTGGCCGAATAACCCTACTACTGAAATTCTATGTACGAAGAAGAATTAGGCACTCTGCCAAAAAAAAAAAAAAAAAATCATACTAACTTTTCTATTCAAAATTTCAAACCATCCTTAGAAATAGAGGAAACACTATAACCAAACTATTCTTATGAGTTATGATATGACCGAACAAACAAAGTTCATGAACTGTGGTTAAAATCAAGAAAATGTATAAAAAATTCATACTTTATAACACTGGGCATCTTCATTAAATCCATAAAGGTTGCACTTTCAAGATTTAAGTTTACACAACTCAACCTAGAAACACATGCACACAAAGAGTCGCATCGCCAAGGACTTAGCATGTGATAACCCAAGAAAAGAACCCTCACCAGCCCTTTTTTTGGGGCGTCCACAAAAGGTATTAAAGTTTTGTTTTCAAGAATTTAGGGGAATTGATGATTACTAAATCCACTAGTAAATAGTAATCTCACAAGAGCTTTGATTACATATACATACTTACTAGTTCCTACTTATGTGAAGCCTAACAGATGATTT
Source organism: Quercus suber (assembly GCF_002906115.3). Lineage (NCBI taxonomy): Eukaryota > Viridiplantae > Streptophyta > Magnoliopsida > Fagales > Fagaceae > Quercus > Quercus suber. The sequence continues at coordinate 203,355 of NW_027070280.1, forward strand.
ATTTATGCTCAAAAGATTCAATTGATTGACTGGGACTTTTTTTGTAGCACACTTTTGGATGGACAAAGACGTATATTTTTTAATCATGTTAGAAACTCGATATTACTGGACTTTAAATTTTTTGCACATTTTTGTTCTGTTATTTTATTGATTTGTTTTCCTTGATCACTTCACATACTTTGATCAGCATGAGGATGGTGAGAGGCTTCATTTCTTTTTACCCCTTAATAATCCCTCTTCCTTTTTAAATTTTTAACAACATTGAAGAATGATCTCTGAAATTGTTGTTGATCTATGCAGAGTATTTCTCCCCCTTGCTAGAACAGATAGCAAATATGGAGGAAGACAGAACATCTAGTTTGAAAGTCAATAGGTAAAGTTTGGGGAATCAGGTTTCCTTTTTATGTTGAAATTGAATGTACGATGCGTCGCCTCAATCAATGTATCCGAGCTCATGGGCGTGCACGTACGCACACGCACAAACAAAAGGTTAATCATGTTTGGACTTGTTAAGTTGTATTTAGTAATTTAGGGGCGTTTGGTACATGTTTTCAAACAACAATTTTCAGTTTTTAAACAATATTACACGTATTTTCACACACTTTTTTATCTACACGTATTTCTACACATGTTTTCAAACAAGAATTTTCAATTTGGCGTAAATGCACTTTTAGTCCCTACATTTTGACGTTTTTCCATTTTAGTCCCTACATTTTATTTTTTCCACTTTTAGTCCCTAAAACCAATTTACGCGTTCCATTTTAGTCCTTTCCGTCAGTCAACCGACGGAAATAGCTGAGGTGGCAGCCGGAGCAATTAAAATATTATAAAAATGCCATGTACCCATGACACATCAGCATATAAATTTAAAAAATTAATTTATTAATTTTAACTAAATAATAAAAATAAAAACAGAATTAAACCCAGCAACCAAGATTGTTCTTCATGTTCTTCAGATTGTTCTTCATATTCTTCCCAAATCAAACCCAGCAACCAAGAACTCAAACCCATCACAAGAACACAAACCCAGCAACCTAAGAACTCAAACCCAGATCACTAGGACATAAATGAAAACAAGAAGAAAAAACCCAAACTTAACACCTTAGAGATCGTCAAACCCAACATCATCAGATCTACCACAAATCAAGTTCATCGAATTCTTCATGTTCTTCCCCAAATTCTAACACAATCAACACTGAGTTCTGAACAAATCAAACCCATAAACCCAGTTAAAAAACCAACCCAGATTAAACCCAGATCGAGAAACCAATCACAACAAACCCAGATCAACACAATCAAACCCAAACCAACACAACCAAACCCAGATCCGACCATCAATGACCAACACAATCAAGCCACCACCACCCCACCGATCAGTCAACAAACCCACGCCAAGACGGTGGCAAAGATCGGCGAGCTCCATTGTGGCCAAGATCGGGACGAAGGCCGAGACCAGCGAGCTCCATTATGGCCGAGACGGAGGCCGAGACCAAAACGGAGGCCGAGATCGAGACCAGGACGGAGGCTGGAGCCGAGACTAGGGTCGAGACCGAGACCTTCCTCTAGATCTACTCCAAACCGCCGGCCCCTTTCCTCTAGATTTGCTCCAAACCGCCGGCCCCCTTCCTCAGATCTGCTCCAAACCGTCGACCACCTTCCTCAGACCGTCGACCACCTTCCTCAGATCTGCTCCAAACCGTCGACCACCTTCCTCAGATCTGCTCCAAACCACCAACCCCCTTCCTCTAGATTTGCTCCAAACCTCATCTCATCTCATTCTCTCCCTCTCTCTAAACTCTTTTTTTTTTGGGCAGAGCTCTCTCTAAAATCAAAGCATGATTTTAGAGTGAGCTCACTTAAAGAATAGTAAATACACTTAAAGTCAAAATGATCTAATGATAAATTTTTTTTTGAGTTGGTTGAGACGAGAGAATAGAGTTTGAGTTTGATATGATTTTTAAATTCGGTTTTAATTCTATGAATTTTAGTTTTTAATTTTGTTTTTATTTTTATTATTTAGTTAAAATTAATAAATTAATTTTTTAAATTTAAATGCTGATGTGTCATGGGTGACGTGACATTTTTATAATATTTTAATTGCTCTGGCTGCCACCTCAGCTATTTCTATCGGTTGACTGACGGAAAGGACTAAAATGGAATGTGTAAATTGGTTTTAGGTACTAAAAGTGGAAAAAATAAAATGTAGGGACTAAAATGGAAAAACGTCAAAATGTAGGGACTAAAAGTGCATTTACGCCTTTCAATTTTTAAGTGCATATACCAAATACCTCCTTAAGATCTTCAAATTAGTGGGTTTTTTTTTTTTTTTTTAATTTTTTTTTTTCATGTTGTAGTTAATGATGAAATGAGCCGGAGAGCAATACATAAAAGACGTATATTTTTTAATCATGTTAGAAACTCGATATTACTGGACTTTAAATTTTTTGCACATTTTTGTTCTGTTATTTTATTGATTTGTTTTCCTTGATCACTTCACATACTTTGATCAGCATGAGGATGGTGAGAGGCTTCATTTCTTTTTACCCCTTAATAATCCCTCTTCCTTTTTAAATTTTTTACAACATTGAAGAATGATCTCTGAAATTGTTGTTGATCTATGCAGAGTATTTCTCCCCCTTGCTAGAACAGATAGCAAAAATGGAGGAAGACAGAACATCTAGTTTGAAAGTCAATAGGTAAAGTTTGGGGAACCAGGTTTCCTTTCTATGTTGAAATTGAATGTACGATGCGTCTCCTCAATCAATAATGTATCCGAGCTCATAGGCATGCACGTATGCACACGCACAAACAAAAAGTTAATCATGTTTGGACTTGTTAAGTTGTATTTAGTAATTTGGGGGCGTTTGGTACATGTTTTTAAACAACAATTTTCAGTTTTTAAATAACATTACACGTATTTTTACACACTTTTTCATCTACACGTATTTCTACACATGTTTTCAAATAACAATTTTCAATTTTTAAGTGCATATACCAAACACCTCCTTAAGATCTTCAAATTAGTGGGTTTTTATTTTAATTTATTTTTTTATTTTGATGTTGTAGTTAATGATGCAATGAGCCGGAGAGCAATACATAAGGCAGCGTTTGAATCAGCAGCACTCACTGGGGCTAGCATTCTCCAAGTCTGCCTTCTTCGATGCTTGTTTGAACGGAAGCTTGGGACATCTAGGGTTTAAATTCATTTGTCACTTGGCTGTGTAATTACAAGATAGAAATATCATGTAACCATTGCTTTTTCACTTTATTTATAGTTTTGTAGCATATCTCGCCAGTTGAGTTGCCTACACCTTTGATGACGTTGTAGAGATGTGGCAATTATGGTTTGTTAAAATTATTTTTCCCTTAACAGATGAGTTTGTTTTTTGAGCAACTGTGTTTCTTTCAGCCCTCAATTGCCAATATATTTCCAACATCATTCTTCTACCATTTTTCTTTTTCTTTTTTTTTTTTTCTTTTCTTTTTTGGGATCTCTCTCTCTCTCTCTCTCTCTCTCTCTCTCTCTCTCTCTCTCTCTCTCTATATATATATATATATATATATATATTCACCATTTAAAAAAAAAAAATTAAAAGCCCAAAGATACTTACAGGATAGCATGGTGAAACACCACAATAGCAACAGTTGTCGACATAACAAATGTCTCAAATTAGGAATTTTGGAGCTTCAACTTAGCGAAAATAAAAACTGGAATTGAATGGAATTGGGTTTTCATGGAATTGGGTTTTCTTTTAAATTGTTAATTTTTTTCTTTTTGTCATTTTATGGGCTTTAGGTTGATTGGAAGTTGCTTATGGATCAAACCCCGTGATAAAACTACACTAAGGCTAGGGGTTTATGGTTTTTGCTTAGTCCAATGATTGTTCTTCTTCACAACTTTTTTATACTAAAAAAAAATTCCAACTTCATTTTTATTTAATAAATCAAAAAAATAAAAGTAGAAAATAATAGCTCTATCAAACATAAATAACAAATGGTACACCATTATAACAAATATTAATTTTTTTTTCATTTAATTTGAATGCTAATTTCATTACTCAATATTGTAAAGAACATGTTTTCATTCATCAACTAGTACATAATCATACCAACACACTTCTTGGGCTAGTTGATACCTCTCATAGCACAAAGTGCTTGGGGGTCTTGGGGGCAAGATTCATAATGTGGGTAGCGTAATTAATCTATATCTATATCTCTATATTAATAACATATGAAAATGGAAGTGCAACATTTAATATTGCTATACTTCTAATGCGCCACATAATCGTCCACATCAGCAGCAATACTTTTTTGGGGCAAAATATGGCTTCTCACATTCTATCTTTTAATGCCTTCTTCAATTTTAACCTTCTTGACTTCTTAAATTCTTGAATTACATTATTTTTTAACCTTTTCTCTCATTGTAAACTCTTCTTCTTCCCCCTATATATCTCACCCTAACCTTTTTCTTTTCACAACCATTCCTCTTCCCTCTTAATTTTCATAAAAATTTTCATATATATAGTTACTCTTAATTAAAAAAAAATGATTAATAATATATAGAAATAAAATATTCATTATTTCTCTTAAATTAATATATGTTTAATATTATATGAAAAAAAAATGCTTAAAAATATATCAAAATAAAAATAAAAATATATTTAATAATTAATTAATATACGTATTTTTGTCGTACCCATGTTCTACTTTTTCAAAAATAACAATATCGGCATACTATATCTCTATCCGTACCTGTGCCCATATTTGTGCAGGTGCTTTCTATTAGCTGTTGACTGTTAGGGCCTTGGGGGCAAGTAATTACCATACGTGATAAAGTAAGAAAGATGTTCATTCTACTAAACATGTTCATGTTAATGACAGTCAGGGTGAGGAAGATTTGACCAAATTAGTAAGTTTTTGGTCCAAATTGGCATGAACTGTTGTGTGTTGACGAAAGGTCTAACTTTTTCTCTGCTTTTCCTAGTGAATCCGCGAACAATGATCAGAAAATGATGGCAATGTGCAGTTGATATGTGTTTAAAAAGTTGTTTCAGGCTTTGAGCAGTGAGACTCTCGAAAGTATATAGTCTTCATAGCAAACAATGTCACTTGCCTATCATTCTACTAAAAAACTCTTAACTAAATCTATTTAACAAACTTTTTTTTATCATAAGTTGACTCAACAATTTTAAATATATAAGAGTTTTTTATTGGGATGGTGGACAAATGACGTACTCCATCTTAAGAACGGTATAATTTCTCTTGATTTAATGCCATCAATGCTGGAATATGAAGTTCCATGGGCAAAATTTTTAAAAAGGTGGTATCTATTTATGAACCTGACTTCCAACCGTTTAATCTCTCTGACCACAACAGAAACAGATACTTCAAGAGAGAAAGGGGGGGGGGGGGGCAACATATAAAAATGAAGCAAATCAACCAAATGTTAAAATACTTTTCTTATACATTTCATATGTTATTGCATACTTCACTCATACATTTTATATGTTTTTTTCCAATTTGAATGGGGGAGGGGGCAGGGGAAAGGGACAAGTATAGTAGCAACAAGGGTCACGAAAGCAACAAGTTGGTTGCCCTTTTATGCTTCCAATAAAAGCTAAGAATGCCATCAATATGATCATAAAAACTTTTACCACAAATTGCTTATAACCTTCCATTAACTCTTGAACCATAAGACCAAAAAAATCTCCTGAAACACAATAACACAATAAGTTCATTGTATGCAGAAAACTTGTAATGCATATGGAGCAAGCACAATGCAATCAAGCAAAAAGAAATAAAGTAATAAACTATGGCTTGACCAAACAAGCAATCACTGTAAGATAGTGATCACAATGTTCATTCACACTTGGAATGAACATCCGGGCATTCAAGCTGACAAGTACAAAGCAAATCACTTGAATGACCAACACTCAACCAATGCACAGTACATGAAGTATATGCATCTAAGAATAAAATCCTAATAGGGCACAAAAGTGAGAGTACTTAAAGAAAATGCATGACATTTAGCTAGAAGTACTAGGCAATAAAGCATAAAGGCTGCATAAGCATGGTACAAACCATAAAAGCCTACAAATGCAAGGAAACAAACCCTAAAAGATTACAAAAGCAAAATGGGTACAAACTCCTAAAAACCTTAAAAGCTTACAAAAGCAACAGGTACAAACCAGTAAATAAACACTGAATAAACATCATTAACTAATAAACCAAAGATTCAAAAACAAACAAGACTATGAGTTTTAAACTACCATAAAAACAACATATAAACCATCGTGTATCAAAAAGCATTAAACATAAAGTAAAACACTGTTTGTAACATGCTCCCCCTCAAAATGGCACCCCCCTTCAAGAGCTGCCCCCTCAAACATTCTCCCCCTTTTTGATCGAAATGGCCAAAGGGTCACTGTTGGGAGATAAGGCTGTCAAACTTGGCTGAAAGAATGTTGAGTAGATCCTAAATTGCTGACATCCTTTCAGTATGCTCATTCTGAACTTCTCTAATTCCATCAATCCTCTCCAGAATGATCTGAAGTGCATCTGGAGGTGTAGCTGATGAGGTTGAGGCTCTGCTCCTCTTGCTTCTGCTTCTGGGTGTGACTAATTGTCCTTCAACTTCTGCTTCAGTTTCCATAGGATCACCTTTTCCTTGGTCACCCTCTTCTTCATCACTTGGGAGACGAACTTGAATTCTGACGATGGGGCCATTTGGAAAGCTATTTGAAGACAAGTCTCCAAGAATTCCATTGGTAGCTAGAGCTTGGAGAGCTTAAGTAAATTGGGTAGTGTTAAGTTGTGATTTTTCCATGTTAGTTTTTCTTTGGCTTTATTCCATGCCAATTTCATTGTAATTCTTTCAATCATTTACTTGTATTTTTGTAGGGATAATTTTACATGGGTTTAGTCTACAGTTGGCAAAAAATTTCTCAAGACAGTGTAATTCGCAATTGGCTTGAGTTGCCTTAGGACTACAACACACACGAAAGGTTACGTGAGGAGATCATGCATGAAGTTCAAAAGTCTATTTTGTTAGTGTGTTTCGCAAGTAGCTTGTGACTTAACCAACTCGCAAGTGACCCGCAAAATGTTCTAACAACTGCAATTTTTTTGTGACTCTTCGTCTCCTTCACCCGCACTATATATACCCTTATTACCCACAAAAAATTAAAGGAAGCTATCAAATAGAAAACCCTAGAGAAATCCCTTGAGAGTGTGAAAGTTGCGTCTTTCATTATGAGATCAGAACACTTTAGTTTCTCCACCTATCCAAACACAACCTACACATATTCTAAGTGTAGTGAGTGTCTTGGACCATTGGGAAGCATTGGAGCTTAACCACATATTCAGTCGATAAGGTGTGGTGGAGCAATCAAGCAGTGTTGTAGTATTTGGAAAGCTAGTGAAGACAAGGCTTCAAGTAGTCCATTGGTAATAGTAGCTTGGAGAGCTTAAGTACAGAAGATAGATTAGGATTGGAGGGTCTCTTTAACTTATTTTCTAGTGGATTATTTTGAACTTAGAAAGCCCCAGAGATGTTTCTATGCCAAGTTCTTCAGTTTTCATCTTCGATAACACATCGTGTGTTATCTTGAGTTTGATATTCTCCTTCATACTACTCTTATTTAGATTGCTCGTCAATTTTTTATGTCCATGCTTTAGTTGATAGTTTCAGTTGATTAGTTTGCTAATCACATAAATTCTGCTTACTTGTGTTTAGCCTAAAATTGATCAAGCTGTAATTAAAATTTGGGGGTCTTAATTAGCATCTAGTAATTAGACTAGAGCACATTTAGGTTGCTTAGGTTTAGAGGGTCTTTATGTATTCATTTACTCCAACTTATTCACTATGGCTCGGAGGGTCACGGAATGGTTTTTATGCCAAGTTCTTCTATTTTCCTCTTTGATAACACATTTGGTGTTATCTTTGGTTTGCTTTCTTTTTTCTAATGCCCTTTGTATTATTGCATTGTTCAGTTATGTTTATCCATGAAAATTGGTAGTAGCAAGCTTGTTTGATTTGTTAATCACATAAAATTCCACATAAATGAGGACTAGCTTTAAATAGATTAAGTCATAATTAAAATTTGGGGGTCTAAATCCACACCTAGTAATTAGACGAGAGAAATTTCATGTTTCACTAACAAGTATCCCTACCATGAAACTATTGACTTTGATGTACGTGTTGACAACTTCACATAATTTGATCAGCATGCAAAAGATGGTGATCAAAAACCATACACCCACTAACTATACATGATCAACTCTCATGACTCCAATCCATATAAACAAAAATGTGTACTAGCTAGGAGAAAAGAGAATTTTATCAAGTAGACTCCACTATGATGAAAAATATTTTTAGTCATCACCTAAATCTCTCGTGTAAATTTTACCAAATACCCAAATATGAAATAATAATATTAGTAGTAAATAAACATAAAATAATCTAGACCCTTAAATTATAAAAGAGTGGTTAGGATTTAAAGAAATTTATTGGTAGAGTATCCTAGGAAATCTAGAGGATCTGAATCCATATATATATATATATATATATATAAAGCAAAGACCTCTGTGGGAGAGCATGAGGTTCTATATGGCACATTATTTGTGGGTTTGGATAGGAATTCAAGTTTTGGCGCGTTTCCAGCTTCGCGTTTTCCCTTTTTTTTTTTTTTTTTTTGTCAAACTATTAAGTAATTGTAGATGCATTTATTTCAATGTATTAATAAAATTCAAAGATTTCATATACATTTATAACTTTAAATGCTTTGGATTGATACAGATGAATATAAAAAGTCATGGGAAATGTAGGAAGTAAGAAAACTTTTCAATTTCTAGCATAAGACTAACTTCAATGCATAATTACAAGAGTCAGATTCAATGAATTAGATAATATGATATGATTATTTGTCACCACATTTGTCCAATATAAGTCCCCATTTGTCCAATGTAATTCCTCTCACAATATCTTTGGTTCCCTTTTTAAGAGGTATGTTAATTTCCAAAATATTATGCTCATCTTCAATATTTTGTTTAGATTTTATGCATACGTTAAAAATTGATATACCATTGTAATGAGTTTAGGCTATTTGTTCATATTGTGTCAATTTAGATTTTTGGTTTTTCGTGTGATGCATATACTTGGTAGGGATTTGTAGTATTTTTGGTGTTTTGATTGCTTTTAGGGAGGTTAAATTGTGATATTATTGTGTAACTATGGTATTATTGTTGTTGTTGTTGTATCATGGAATTATAGCAGCTTTTATAGCTACTAGTTTAAGATATCATTCTTTCAATTTTCACCATATTATAATTAGGATCTTAAAAAGCAAACTTTTCTTCAATTAAAATGTTAAAGTGCCTTAATTTTATCTATCATGTCAATTCTGAAACTAAAGAAAAGCTACTTTCAAAGACATAAAAGACATAGGTGTTGATATGGTGTAGATAGAAACTTTAGTGGCATAAGAAATGTAGAAATTAACACCACAAAATCTATATATAAAGCATAAATCATACAAGAAAAAAACATAGGAACCAAGAAGTTTGTAAATTTATCAAAATGCACTATGCATCGCACAGAATATCAGCTAGTTTGAAAATAATAGTTGGGCAACATTATATTGTTAACAATTAATATAGCAACTTTCGGCCATTAATGTAACAATGTTAACATAAGTGTGATGCCACAATCAAATCAACAATTACCAAAACAAAAAATCATTAGTGAACCAAAAAAAAAGGTGATAAAAGCAATACGAAATCTATCATAAGTGAAAAAAAAGAAATAATAATACTCTCTCTATTTTTAGTTTTTTGTATTAATCTTTTTTTCTTTCTTTTTGTGTGTGTGTGTGTGTGTGTGTGTGTTGTAGATAGAAAATGTAATGAATAGGGGAGAGAGATCCAAAAGGACAATAAGAAATTTTTAAGAAAATTAAATGGAAGAGGAGTGGTTGTGAAAAGAATAAAGTTAGGGTGATATACATTGGGGGAAGAAGAATAGTTTACAATGAGGAGAGAAAATGTTTTAAAAAAAAAAATGTAACTCTAGAATTTAAGAAGTCAAGAAGGTAAAAATTGAAGAAGGCATTAAAAGATAGAATGTGAGAAGCCATATATTGCCCCAAAAAAAAAAAAAAATTGCTGTGATATGGACGATTATGTGGCGCATTAGAAGTATAACAATATTAAATGCTAAGCTTTCATTTTTATCTGTTACTAGCATGTAACTTGTGCATACGCACGGAAATTTTGAACAATATTGATAAAGAAGAACAAAAAATGGAACAATTTTAGGAGTATTCATTTTGAATTTTTTAAAATTTAAATTATTATTATTATTATTATTATTCAAGGGAAAAAATGTAGATTATTGTTCTAAATGTTGTATAAGGAATTTGATAGCATGAAACACAATGGTTGATAACAATCTCTTAAAAAAAATGAAGTAATGAAATTGTTTGTTTATCAATTGGGATTTGAAACAAAAACAAAATTGAAATCCACATTTAAAAGTATCTCATTCCTGGTAATGCTAAAGTTTTGTATTATGTTTATGTATGCAGTGATGATAAAGTGGTCTTAAACTCTTACATATGAATTACTTATAGTCATATATTAATATTAATGTTTCTAAAAAAAAAAAAAAAAAAAACAGAATTCAACATGCTATGTTAATTCTTTTTGCTGTACTATTCCAAAATTAATAAATAAAAAATTTACAAAAAACTATCACATCATTGAAATTTAATATAAATGCAAATACCCATGAAAAATCTTAGCGACAAAGTCCAAACTTTGTAAGATCTAATCAAAAATCTCTCAGTGCCAATTCATTAGTAATGAACACAAATGATGCAACAAAAGGAAAAAAATGATAAAAGCTCAAAAATTGAACAAATATGGACGGACTAAATTTCAAATGTTGAAGATAGAGAAACTAATGATGACAACAAGCGTCACCATATCACAATAACAAAGCGTTGAAGGAAAAAAAAAATTGTAATGAAGTTTTTTATTACATCACATAATAAAAATCAATAATATAGAATGAATTAATATGCTTTTATCAACTTTTATTATACAATATTACTCTAAGTTGTTTTCATTATTGCTCATTATTTGAACAAAATAATTATAATAGATAAATGTGTGCAATTTATTATTGTTACTTTTTATGATGAACTCATTACTAACAAAGTTTTATAATAAATATGCTATAATATATGTATAATATTTTCCAAAAACAAATTTACATAAAACATTATAATATTATCCGTGCATCGCACGGGAAACTTACTAGTATTACATAAATGGGTTGCCTTTTATCTGCTCCAACTTCTATTACATCCACACACCAAAGTGTCAGCCCACAAAAACTTTCATAAATACAGTAGATAAAGCTGATACAAATAAAATTTTAAGCCAAAATAAGATTACCCATCAAGAATTCTCTTAATTTTTTCAACTTCTCATTTATCAACATCCCAACCAAAGGGTATAATGAATATATATATATATATATATATAGACACACACACACAATCAAATTGAAATGAAAGAGACCAAACAGATAATTATAGAATAATTTTCTAACTCGCCTAATAAAGTTGGAAATGAAACGATTTGAGGACAATCATAAAAACAATACATGGATACAGAAAATTAATTTAACCAAAATACCCAAAACAAAACTAAAAAAAGTAACACCCAAAAACCTTAATCAAAACCAAATTCGTTGAAGTGATACACCATTACTTTCAAATCTCCTCCAAAACTAAATGAATGCCACAATAGAAAAAACAATCAAAATCTGAATTTTTATTTTTATTTTTTATTATAGTTTATGGATTTGCTATAGTCAGAGAAGAATTAGAAGATGCAATTGGCCTCTTTCAATTCAAAGATGTTCCACTTATAGGTGCCAACCTGGAAGCCCAAATCAATGAGACATTAATCAAACAATCAAACTCAAAAAAAAAAAAAATTATGTTCATGACTTTGATTGGATGACTGGTCCAATGCAATAAAAATATTGCATAAAAAAAATATCTTGATTGGAGAACAACTGCCAATTGTGTGAAGAAATCGACCGTGGTAAATTCTGAAGGCTAGCTAATCCCCAAAGTGCATTCATCTCTAGAGACATCTGAGTTTTCATCAATAGAGGAGTAAATTTTGGTTGAATCTACCACTGCATTTGCTTGTTTATAAAAGCAAAGCCAAGAATTAATGGGGGGTTTTAGGAGTTGAGAAGACGATCAAGTGCAGACTGCCTAAACGTCAAATTCATTGAGTCATAAACATTGTATTGGTATTCAAAATATTGTATTGAGATTGTAGGAGAGTAAATGTTATCTTATTTTGGTCACCACCCTTATCTGCTCTTCCAAGACAAATCCATAAGTGATTTACGCATAATGGACACTTGGAAGGATAATTATGGTATGGTCTCCACATAAATCTAGACACATAGTCCAAAATTAGAACTCTAATTTAGAATTCTAATTTGAGTTTCTCTCAGCTTCACTGATTATTATATATATAGATATATAGATTACTATTGAGATATAGATATAGATTAATTGCTACCCACAACATAACTTCCCCCCGACCTCCAAGCACTTTGTGCTAAGGAAGGTATCAACTAGCCTAAGAAGTTTGGTGGTATGATTATGTACTAGTTGATGATTGAAAACATGTGTTTTGCAATATTGAGAAATGAAACTACCATTCAAACTAAATGAACAAAACAAATATATTGTTATGAATGATGTACCATTTGTTATTTTTGTTTGATAGAGCTGTTATTTTCAACTTTTTTTTTTTTTTATTCACTAATGAATCTTTATTAATCTCACTGTTTTGTTCACCATCCTTATCTGCTCTTCCAGACAAATCCATAACTGATTTATTCATAATGGGCACTTGGAAGGATAATATGGTGTGGTCTCCACATAAATCTAGACACATGGTGCAAAATTAGAACTCTAATTTGGAATTCTAATTTAGTTTCTCTCTAGCTTCACCTATTATTATATATATAGATATATAGATTACTATTGAGTATAGATATAGATTAATTGCTACCCAACCATAACTCTCCCCCCCCCCCCCCCCCGACTCCAAGCACTTTGTGTTAAGGAAGGTATCAACTAGCCTAAGAAGTTTGGTGGTATGATTATGTACTAGTTGATGATTGAAAACATGTGTTTTGCAATATTGAGAAATGAAACTAGCATTCAGAAGAAAACAAATATTTTGTTATGAATGGTGTACCCTTTATTGTTTTTGTTTGATAGAGCTGTATTTTCAACTTTTTTTTTTTTTTTTTTATCTAATATATGAAGTTGGAACCATTTTTTGTTAGTATAAAAAAATGTGAAGAAGCACAATCATTGGACTAAGCAAAAACTAGGACCCTAGCCTTGGTGTAGTTCTGTCCTTGGGTTTTGATCCATAAGCAACTTCCAATCAACCTAAAGCCCATAAAATGAACAAAAAAAAAATTAACACTTCAAAAGAAAACCCAATTCCATTCAATTTCAGTTGTTAACATGTAAGTATCTTTGAGCTTTTAATATATATTTTTTTTAAATGGTGAATATAATATATATATATTATGGGAGGGAGAGAGGAGAGAGAGAGAGAGAGAGAGAGAGAGAGAGAGAGAGAGAGAGAGAGAGAACAAAAAAAAATGAAGCAAATCAACCAAATGTTAAAATACTTACTCATACATTTCATATGTTATTGCATACTTCACTCATACATTTTATATGTTTGTTTTTTTTTTTCCAATTTCAATGGGGAGGGAACAGGGGAATG